>NC_136342.1:1441165-1465123 GCF_964198595.1 Lampetra fluviatilis | reverse complement strand
AGAGAGTGGGGAGTGGGGAGAGAGTGGGGAGTGGGGAGAGAGTGGGGAGAGAGTGGGGGGAGAGTGGAGAGAGAGTGGGGAGAGAGTAGAGAGTGGGGAGAGAGTGGGGAGAGAGTGGAGAGTGGGGAGAGAGTGAGAGAGTGGGGGAGAGAGTGGGGAGTGGGGAGAGAGTGGAGAGTGGGGAGAGAGTGGGGGGAGAGTGGGGAGAGAGTGGGGAGTGGGAGAGAGAGTGGGAGTGGGGAGAGAGTGGGGAGTGGGAGAGAGTGAGAGTGGGGGAGAGAGGGGAGAGAGTGGGGGAGAGAGTAGAGAGTGGGGAGAGAGTGGAGAGTGGGGGGAGAGTGGGGAGAGAGTGGAGAGAGAGAGTGGGGGAGAGTGGAGAGAGAGTGGGGAGTGGGGAGAGAGTGGGGAGTGGGGAGAGTGGGGAGAGAGTGGGGGGAGAGTGGAGAGAGAGTGGGAGAGAGTAGAGAGTGGGGAGAGTGTGGAGAGAGTGGAGAGTGGGGAGAGAGTGGAGAGTGGGGAAGAGAGTGGGAGAGAAGTGGAGAGAGAGGGGAGTGGGGAGAGAGTGGGGAGTGGGGAGAGTGGGGGGTGAGTGGGGGAGAGTGGAGAGAGAGTGGGGAGAGTGGAGAGTGGGGGGAGAGTGGAGAGGAGTGGAGAGAGGAGAGTGGGAGAGAGGGAGAGAGGTGGAGAGAGAGTGGGGAGTGGGAGAGGTGGGAGTGGGGAGAGAGTGGGAGTGGGGAGAGTGGGGAGAGAGTGGGGGGAGAGTGGAGAGAGAGTGGAGAGAGAGAGAGTGGGAGAGAGTGGGGAGAGAGTGGGGGGAGAGTGGAGAGAGAGTGGGGGAGTGGGGAGAGAGTGGGGAGTGGGGAGAGAGTGGGGAGAGAGTGGGGAGTGTAAGGGAGAGGAAATGGAGAGTTTATGAATCTTCTTGGTTCTTTCGGCTGCTTGCGTTGTGGGCCGAAACGTCGTGAGAATTATTTTATTTTATTAATTTATTATTTCCCCTCTAAGTGACTTTACCGAAAGAATCGTTGAATGGTGTTGGGGATGGGTGAAGGTGGGGGGCTGGGTGAAGGTGGGGGAAAGGTGGGTAGAAGTGGGGAGGGGGGGTGAGGAGGTGGGGGGTGAGGAGGTGGGGGGGGTGGAGGTGGGTGGAGGTAGGGGGGGTGAAGAGGTGGGGGATGAAGGTGGGTGGAGGTGGGGGGAGTGAGGAGGTGGGGGGGGTGGAGGTGGGGGGTGAAGGTGGGTGGAGGTGGGGGGGTGAGGAGGAGGTGGGGGATAGAGGTGGGGGGTGAAGGTGGGTGGAGGTGGGGGGAGTGAGGAGGTGGGGGGGTGGAGGTGGGGGGTGAGGTGGGTGGAGGTGGGGGTGGGGGGGTGTGAAGGTGGGTGGAGGTGGGGGGAGTGAGGAGGTGGGGGGGTGGAGGTGGGTGGAGGTTGATTTCTGAACTTACCTGCGTCTGACCCATTAGCGGAGGCAGCCCCCCCCCCCTCCCCCACAGCCCCGCCCCCTCCCCCCACAGCCCCCGCCCCCCTTCCCCACAGCCCCCCCCCCCCCCGCAGCCCCCGCCCCCCCTCGCCTCACCAGGAAAAAACGTCGAGGGGGGGTGGAGGTCACAGCCCACGAGTAACACCAGGTGTCTGTCTGTGTGTGTGTGGTTGTGTGTGTGTGTCTGTGTGTGTGTATGTCTGTGTGTGTGTGTCAGTGTGTGTGTGTGTCTGTGTGTGTGTGTCTGTGTGTGTGTGTCAGTGTGTGTGTGTATGTCTGTGTGTGTGTCTGTGTGTGTGTCTGTGTGTGTGTGTATGTCTGTGTGTGTGTCTGTGTGTGTGTGTCTGTGTGTGTGTGTCAGTGTGTGTGTGTCTGTGTGTGTCTGTGTGTGTGTGTATGTCTGTGTGTGTGTGTGTCTGTGTGTGTGTGTCAGTGTGTGTGTGTCTGTGTGTGTGTTAAGGGAGCGGTGGCGCAGCGGTTAGCGCTACTCTGCTCTACGAACTCGGCGACCCGAGTTCGATTCCCGCTCACGACCAACACCACCCAGTGAGGATTATCTAAACCCGTCCTGGGCCTCCCCTACGTCGACTCAGCCTCAAATGAGTTACCTTGTGCGGTGTGTAGTAAACATCGCCACTGGGGAGACAAAGGCGGCCGGGCGTGGTGCTGGCCACCCACCCCCCTCGTGTGCCGTGCCGGCCTTCATAGGTGCTGCTCGCTAACAGCACTTGTCCCTACAGCCTGTTAGAGGCTACACGGGGCACCTTTGTCTGTGTGGGTCTCCCCGAGGTCGTCACTCCCTCGGACGCAGAGCGGTCGCCGCTCACCATCCTCACCCCCCTCACCCCCCCTACTCACCCCCCCTACTCACCCTCCTCCTCACCACTCACCCTCCTCCTCACCACTCACCTTGGTGAACTTGCTGAGTTGCCAGAGCGGCTGAGGCGGCAGTGGCGGTGAGTGGCGTCTCAGGAGCGAGGTGCGTGTCTCCTGCACGCTGTCCCACTTCACCACCTGGGGAGAAGGGTGAGTGGGTGGGTGGGTGGGTGAGTGGGTGGGTGGGTGGGTGGATGGGTGGGTGAGTGGGTGGGTGAGTGGGTGGGTGGGTGGGTGGGTGGGTGGGTGGGTGGGTGGGTGAGTGAGTGAGTGGGTGGGTGAGTGGGTGGGTGGGTGGGTAGGTGGGTGAGTAGTAAGTAAGTAAGTGCGTGAGTGAGTGGGTGGGTGAGTGAGTGAGTGAGTGGGTGGGTGTGTGGGGTGGGTGGGTGGGTGAGTGAGTGAGTGAGTGGGTGGGTGGGTGGGTGAGAGAGTGAGTGGGTGAGTGAGTGAGTAAGTAAGTAAGTGCGTGAGTGAGTGGGTGGGTGGGTGAGTGAGTGGGTGGGTGAGTGAGTGGGTGGGTGAGTGAGTGGGTGGATGAGTGGGTAGGTGGGTGAGTGAGTGGGTGGGTGCGTGAGTGAGTGAGTGGCTGGGTGGGTGGGTGCGTGAGTGAGTGGGTGTGTGGGTGGGTGGGTGAGTGAGTGAGTGAGTGGGTGGATGAGTGGGTGGATGAGTGAGTGGGTGAGTGAGTGAGTGAGTGAGTGGGTGAGTGGGTGAGCTAGTGGGTGGGTGAATGGGTGGTTGAGCGGGTGTGTTCGAGAGAGTGCGGGTGGTGGTGGTGATGGTGGCGATGACGATGGTGGTGGTGGTGATGGTGGTGATGGTGATGGCGATAGTGATGGTGGTGATGGCGATGTCGATGATGATGGCGATAGTGGCGGTGGTGGTGGTGGTGATGGTGGCGATGATGATGTCGATGGCGATGATGATGATGATGTCGATGATGATGGTGGCGATGATGATGTCGATGATGATGATGTCGATGGTGATGATGATGATGATGTTAGCGAGCATCTCCACTCGTGGCCTCGCTCACCCGTCCCTTGCGATTCTGCCGGCATAGCTCCTCGTGCTCTCGCATCTGCTGCAGCCACAGCTCCTGGTAGCGGTGGCCCAGCAGATGGTACATGTCGTTACTGGGCCTGCCAGGGGCTCGCACACGGGGCATGCGTGGTGAACTTCCTTCACACCGTACCGTAGCCAACGGTGATGGTGGTGATGATGGTGGTGGTGATGATGGTGGTGATGGTGGTGGTGATGGTGGTGGTGATGGTGGTAGTGGTGGCCCAGCAGATGGTACATCTCGTTACAGGGCCTGCCAGGGGCTCGCACACGGGGCATGCGTGGTGAACTTCCTTCACACCGTACCGTAGCCAACGGTGATGTGTGGTGGTGATGGTGGTGATGGTGGTGGTAATGGTCGTAGTGGTGGCCCAGCAGATGGTACATCTCGTTGCAAGGCCTGCCAGGGGCTCGCACACGGGGCGGGCGTGGTGAACTTCCTTCACACCGTACCGTAGCCAACGGTGATTATCGCAGGTGGTGGTGGTGCTGGTGGTGGTGGTGATGGTGGTGGTGGTGGTGATGATGGTGGTGGTGGTGATGGTGGTGGTGATGGTGGTGGTGCTGGTGGTGATGATGGTAATGATGGTGGTGGTGGTGGTGATGATGATGATGATGATGGTGGTGGTGGTGGTGGTGGTGATGATGATGGTGGTAATGATGATGATGGTGGTGGTGATGATGACCCAGCCAACGCAGCCTTGCCTGCCGGAGGAGCTCACCGATGGGAGGATTTGTGAGCTCCTCACACAATCCAACCTGCAGGTTAAACCCAGGATGGATCGTAGGCAGACCAGCCTGAATGTTTCCAACCGGCGAAGATGCACCATTAGGGGGGTCCACGTTTCGCAAGCGTAGAGAAGGGAGGGAATGACCGTGGCCGAGAAGACGTGAAGCTTCGTGCGAAGCGACAGACCAGGTAGCTTCCACACAGAGTTACGCAGCCGATGAAAAGATATTGCCGCTCGACTGATTCGGAGTGAGACCTCTGCTGTTAAACTGGAGCCGGTCATAAGCACACTGCCCAGGTATGGGAAACTCTCCACTCTCTCCACAACTGCCCCATCACCGATTGGGAGTTGTATGGGTGGTGTCCGATGGTACAACATACCCAGGCAGGTGCTTAGTTTTGGTGGGGCTGATGGTAAGGCCCCACCTCTTAGTGGCAAGCTCCAGGTTCAGCAGCAGCGCCTCCAACTCATACTCTAAATGAGCAGCAATTACCAGATCATCGGCATACATAACGTGGTTGAGCAATAGGGAGCCATCCCTTAACCGCACCCAGGCATCGATCAGCCTCCCACTGTATCTGTACCAGATGGAAATTCCTCCGGTACAGCTATTGAAGGCTTCACGAACTACGTGGTCGAAATAGATGTTAAATAATGTGGGAGCCAGAGGACATCCCTATCGCACCCCAAGGTGTACAGGGAATGGCTCCGACTCCCGGTCACGTAGTTTTACCCGGGCCCGCTCACCATCATGAAGGTCCTTAATGATCGTGAGCAGAGGGTCAGGGACTCCGAAAGCACGAAGAACAACCCAGAGCCCAGGCCTACCGATGGTATCATAGGCCTTGACCAGGTCAATAAAGCAGAGATGTAGGTCTTGTAGGAATTCCCTACACCTCTGCTGTAGCAGACGGACAGAAAATATGGCATCTGTGCAGGACCGCCCTTTCCTGAAACCGCTTTGGGGCTCCGCAAGCCTCTCCTCAGCGTGCCTAGCAAGGCGATGTTGAATAATCCTTGCCAGGATCTTTCCCGGCACACTGCCGGCAAAACAACCCCCTACCTCCTCACGGTGCCGGACGGGCAACTCTGTCGTGGGCAGTGCTGTGGGGGGAGGGCCAATGCCTCATTGGCCTCTCCCCTCATGGTGTCTGTGACCACCACAGCGGCTAAATGGGGGCTCTGAACGGGTGCGAGGGGCTGGTAACCCCTCCACCTTCAATTAATTACCACGAAACCACGACTTAAATATGTAATTGACACACACACTCACACACACACTAACAAAGACAAAGATCCCCCGTATAGCCTGTAACAGACTGTTGGGGCAAGTGTTGTTAGCGAGCACCTGTGAAGGCCAGAACGGCACACGAGGGGGTGGGTGGCCAGCACCACGCCCGACCGCCTTTGTCTCCCCAGTGGCGATGTTTACTACACACTTCACCAGGTACTCATTTGAGGCTGAGTTGACCTAGGGGAGG
The DNA here is from genome assembly GCF_964198595.1 of Lampetra fluviatilis. Taxonomy (NCBI): domain Eukaryota; kingdom Metazoa; phylum Chordata; class Hyperoartia; order Petromyzontiformes; family Petromyzontidae; genus Lampetra; species Lampetra fluviatilis. Next base: position 1,459,496 of record NC_136342.1, on the reverse strand, counting down.
TCAAGCACCGGTTCAGATAATCGTCACTGGTGGTGTTGGCCGTGAGTGGGAATCGAACTCGGGTCGCCAGGTTCGTAGCGTAGCACTAACCACTACACTACCGCTCCCCCCTGACACACACACACACACACTGACACACTGACACACACACACACTGACCCACACACTAACACTAACACACACACACTAACACACACACACACTGGTACACACACACTGACACACACACACACACTGGTACACACACACACACACTAACACACACACACACACTGACACACACACACTGACACACACACACTGACACACACCCACTGACACACTCACACACACACTAACACTGACACACACACTAACACACACACACACACTGACACACACACACAGACACACACTGACACACACACACACACTAACACACACACACACACACTGACACACACACACTGACACACACCCACTGACACACTCACACACACACACACTAACACTGACACACACACTGACACACACACACACACACTGACACACACACACACAGACACACACTGACACACACACACACACACTGACACACACTAACACACACACACACTAACACACGCGCGCGCTGCGAAGTTTCGTTTGAAGTGTCGCACCGCGTTTGCGATCCGAGGCGTCTCATTGGTTGACAGTGCACGCGAGAGGAAGTCCTTCCTAATTAGCGGAGGCAGCCGCCTGCCATCATCCCCCGCTAGCCCCGCCCCCCAGCACCCCCCCCCCCAAACCCCTCCCCCCCCCCCAAAAAACCTCCACCACCCCCATCATATCACATCCGCCAACCCCTTACGGAGACCTCAGTACAGCCGCTGTTTCCATCTCTCTCATTCGATTCATCACTCGAAAATCTCTCTCCTCTCTCTCTCTCTCCTCTCTCACTCTCTCTTCCTCCCCACTCTCCAATCTCTTCAACAATCTGTCTCCACCCTCTCGTCTCGCCAGGGAGGATCTGCCCCACCGGTACTTACGCTGCCAGCGGCTCAAACCAATCTTCCGCCTTTTGGGGGACATCTTCAGAAAACTGGGGGGGGTGCCCTTCTACAACAGCAGCAGCTTCGTGTATGGAGGGGTGGTGCCTTACCTGGCTAACAAGCGCCATGACCTCGCCAACTTTGCCTGTGCTCAGGTGAAGATGAGGGTGTTACAGAACGAGGAAGAAGATGCTGCAAGGTGACACTGACGGATGTGATTGAAAGCTTTCGTGACTGCAGGGATTCATCTTCTTGGTTCTTTCGGTAAAGTCATCACGTAGAAGGGAAATAATAAAATAATAAAAATAAAACATAATAAAATAATTCTCGATTTAAAGCTTTCGTGACTGCAGGGATTCATCTTCTTGGTTCATCACGTAGAATGAAAGTAATAAAATAATAAAAATATAACATAATAAAGTAATTCTCACGACGTTTCGGCCACAACGCAAGCAGCCGTCCTCAGGTGAAGAACAGGTCTGTCTCATTCAGACTCTGTCTTCTCGACAGACCTGTTCTCCACCTGAGGACGGCTGCTTGCGTTGTGGCTGAAACGTCGTGAGAATTACTTTATTAAGTTTTATTTTTATTATTTTATTATTTCCATTCTACGTGATGACTTCACCGAAAGAACCAAGAAGAAGGCTGCTCTGTGCTTCCAGTGTTCAGAGGCCTGCTCAAGGCTCCGGCTGGAGCACGCCATGTACCACACACGTGTCGGTGATGTGCGGAGCGTCTGCTTCAGAGGTCGCAAACGGGTTTTGATTCCTTACCCGTACACGTACCCGGCCGCACCAGGGTCGCAAACGGGTACCCGTACCCTACCCGATACCCGGCTACCCGTACCTGGCCGGGTACGGGTTGGGTACGGGTATCGGGTACCCGATTGCGACCTCTGGGATGAAGCCACGTTGCAGGCGCGGGTGGGTTGATTCTAGGAACTTGAATTGTGAGAAGAGACAAGACGTTGGGAAATGAGTGACAAACGGTGACTCACCAGTGACTCACGGCCTACCCGTACCCGGCCGCACCAGGGTCGCAAAGCGGTACCCGTACCCGGCCGGGTACGGGTAGCCGGGTATCGGGTAGGGTACGGGTATCGGGTACCCGGTTGCGACCTCTGACAAGCCCCCCTCTGTACCAGCGTGGACGTCACCCTCGTGGTGTTCACCTTCTGAAGCGCTCGCTCGTCACCGTGACGCGCGCGATGACCACCACCACCACCACAACAACCACCACCACAACCACCACAACCACCACAACCACCACCACAACTACCACCACCACAACCACCACCACAACCACAACCACCACAACCACCACCACAACCACAACAACCACCACCACAACCACCACCACCACAACCACCACCACCACAACCACCACAACCACCACCACAACCACCACAACCACCACCACCACAACCACCACCACCACCACAACCACCACAACCACAACAACCACCACCACCACGTGGCTTTCATTTCGTGTTGTGCGCGGCGTATCTTAATGCCAGAGTGCCTGTGTTTCTAGACTTGAAGTTTTCGTGACTGCAAGGATCCGTACTCTTTGGTGCTTTCGGTAAAGTCACGAAAGTGAAAATAAAAAAATTAACCCGTAAAAACAAAGTTTTTCTCTATAAATCCTTTATATGCGTGGCATCGGTTTTATTTTATTATTCATTTCTGTTTTTCTTGAGTAAGAGTTTCATTTTTATCACATTGGTATTTTGAATTAAACATGAAATGTTTTTTTTCCTAAAAAGTTGAAAATTTTTGAAAAAAAAATTCGCGAAAATAAATTGTCACGCACAACGAGTTTGTGTGCAAAATGTCAGCTCGATTGGATCACGGGAAGTGGGTTAAAAAAACGACCGAAAGATTTGCACGGTCGTAAGCGCGCAAGCAAGCAAGTGAACTTAATATAAAGGATTTTTAAAAATACAAAAATATGAAAACAACTCAAATTTACTTGTTTTCACTTTTTCATCTTTTTTTTTATTTCATTTTTTTTTCACCTACGCAACTTTACCGAAAGAACCAAAGGGCATAGCGCCTGCGTTGTTTACTGTGTTTGGTATTTGTGTTGCTGGTGACTTTGTGTGTTTCGTATGAGAATCGCCTCCAGTGGTGTTGCTGCTGACGGCAATAAAATTGTTTAAGAAAGTATCTCATCTCTCTCTCTCTCTACTCCCTCCATTCGTTTCTCCCTCTCTCTCTAATCTCACCCCCCCCCCCGTGCCCCTCCCACCCCTCACCCCTCCCCCCACTGCTGTCAACTAATCGATGGGCGTCATCATCAGAGGGCTAAACGGGCGTCGTGGGCCACGTTGGGTCGCGAGGAGTAGGTGGTGATGGTGGTGCTGATGGTTGTGGTGGTGGTTGTGGACGTTGTGGTGGTGGTGGTGATGGTTGTGGTGGTTGCGGCGGTTGATGTGGTGGTGAGGCGTTAGTGACTACGCCAACACTTTCATTGTCACAGATTCAACAACATCCACCCACTCATCCATCCACTCATCCACTCAGCCAGCCACTCACCCACTCAGCCACTCACTCATTCACTCACTCACTCACCCACCCACTCACTCACCCACCCACCCACCCACTCACTCACTCACCCACTCACTCACTCACCCACCCACCCACTCACCCACTTACTCACTCACCCACCCACCCACTCACTCACTCACCCATTCACTCACCCACTCACCCGTCTATTCACGAATCTACCTACCCATTCACCCATCCACCCATCCACTAACTCAACAACAACCGCCATTCGCCACTAAGTGACGTAACCACGACGCTGGTGCCAGGCTGGGTGCACGTTGAGACCACGTGAAGTGTCGAACGCCCGCTGGCAGGAGGTCACGGGGCAGACCCAGCAGGTGCCACGGGTCGACTGACCGAGATGACCGAGATGACTGGCTGATGCACCACCTGTGCCCCCTACTGTGCCAACTTGTTGTGCTTTGGCCACCCGCCACTCCGCTCGTTGTTGTGAGCGTCGCTCCTCCGCCCTCCGTTGGTGCTGGAGGGCGACTGCCTCCAACTGCCCAGTAGCCTCACAGTGCACCTAGCCTGGCACTGCCCAGTAGCGTCCTTCACGAGCCTCCTCCTCTATAGAGGCCGATCTTGACACCGCTGGTACCGGTTATCGGCAAGTCCACTCAGCTCCACGTCCTCCTGTACCACATCACTCCATCTCTTCTCTAGCCCGTGCCGCGCCCGTTTAGCCCCCTCGATCCGGCCGAACAAAAGCTGTTTAGGCATGCGGTGGCTGGGCATGCGGGCTACATGACCCAGCCAACGCAGCCTTGCCTGCCGGAGGAGTTTACAGATGAGACTTTGTCCAGATCTTTCATGGATTTGTGAGCTCCTCACACAATCCAGCCTGCAGGTTAAACCCAGGATGGATCGTAGGCAGGCCAGCCTAAATGTTTCTAACCGGCGAAGATGCTCCATTAGGGGGGTCCACGTTTCGCAAGCGTAGAGAAGGGAGGGAATGACCGTGGCCGAGAAGACCCGAAGCTTCGTGCGGAGCGACAGACCAGGTAGCTTCCACACAGCAGCGTTACGCAACCGATGAAAAGATAATGCCGCTCGACTGATTCGGAGTGAGACCTCTGCTGTCAAACTGGAGCCGGTCATGAGCACACTGCCTGTTACCCATAACCCCCATGACCCATTAACCCCATGAACCCATGAACCCCATGACCCCATGACCCATAAACCCCATGACCCCATAAACTCCATTAACCCCATGACCCCAAGACCCCATAAACCACATGACCCATAAACCCGTTGACCCCCATGACCCCATAAACCCCATGACCCATAAACCCCATGACCCCATACACTCCATTAACCCCATGAACCCATTAACCCCATGACCCCATACACTCCATTAACCCATGACCCCAAGACCCCATAAACCACATGACTCCATACACCCCTTGACCCCCATGACCCCGTAACCCCCCCCCCCCCACGTACCTGGCGGTTGGCGTCGCGGGCAGCTGTAGCCCCTCCCCTCCCCCGCGTTTGGGGGGCGTGGCCTGGAAGGGCGAGGGGGTGGGGGCTCGCTCCCCGGAGACGCCCCTGCTCCTGTGACGTCACAAGCCCCGCCCCCACGGCGCGCGCGTTGAGCCGCACGAAGTCACGTGGGGGGGTGGGGGTGGGGGCTCTGAGGGGAGGGGCGGGCGCACGCCCAATCCCCCAGCGCTGTGGGGGGGGGGTGGGGGGTGGGGGGGGGTGGGGGGGTGAGTGGTGGTGAGTGGTGGTGAGTGGTGGTGGTGGTGGTGGGGGGGTGAGTGGTGGTGGTGGTAGTGGTGAGTGGTGGTGAGTGGTGGGGAGTGGTGGTGGTGAGTGGTGAGTGGTGGGGAGTGGTGGTGGTGAGTGGTGAGTGGTGGTGGTGGTGAGTGGTGGTGAGTGGTGGTGAGTGATGGTGGTGAGTGGTGGTGAGTGGTGGGGAGTGGTGGTGGTGAGTGGTGAGTGGTGGTGGTGGTGAGTGTGGTGAGTGGTGGTGAGTGGTGGTAGAGGTGGTGGTGAGTGTGTGGTGGTGGTGAGTGGTGGTGAATGGTAGTGAGTGGTGGTGGTGAGTGGTGGTGGTGAGTGGTGAATGGTAGTGAGTGGTGGTGGTGAGTGGTGGTGGTGAGTGGAAGGTGGTGAGTGGTGGTAGTGCTGAGTGTGGTGAGTGGTGGTGAGTGGTGGTGAGTGGTGGTAGTGAGTGTGGTGAGTGGTGGTGAGTGGTGGTGAGTGGTGGTGGTGAGTGGGTGGTGGTGGTGAGTGTGGTGAGTGGTGGTGAGTGGTAGTGAGTGATGGTGGTGAGTGATGAGTGGTGGTAAGTGTGGTGAGTGGTGGTGGTGAGTGGTGATGGTGGTGGTGAGTGGTAGTGAGTGATGGTGGTGAGTGGTGAGTGGTGGTAAGTGTGGTGAGTGGTGGTGGTGAGTGGTGATGGTGGTGGTGAGTGGTAGTGAGTGATGGTGGTGAGTGATGAGTGGTGGTAAGTGTGGTGAGTGGTGATGGTGGTGGTGAGTGGTGAGTGGTGGTGAGTGTAGTGAGTGTGGTGAGTGGTGGTGAGTGGTGATGGTGGTGGTGAATGGTAGTGAGTGGTGGTGGTGAGTGGTGGTGGTGAGTGGAAGGTGGTGAGTGGTGGTAGTGGTGAGTGTGGTGAGTGGCGGTGAGTGGTGGTGAGTGGTGGTAGTGAGTGTGGTGAGTGGTGAGTGGTAGTGAGTGGTGGTGGTGAGTGTGGTGAGTGGTGGTGAGTGGTAGTGAGTGGTGGTGGTGAGTGTGGTGAGTGGTGGTGAATGGTAGTGAGTGGTGGTGGTGAGTGGTGGTGGTGAGTGGAAGGTGGTGAGTGGTGGTAGTGGTGAGTGGTGGTGAGTGGTGGTGAGTGGTGGTGAGTGGTGGTAGTGAGTGTGGTGAGTGTGGTGAGTGGTGGTGAGTGGTGGTAGTGAGTGTGGTGAGTGGTGAGTGGTAGTGAGTGGTGAGTGTGGTGAGAGGTGGTGGTAGTGGTGAGTGTGGTGAGTGGTGAGTGGTAGTGAGTGGTGAGTGTGGTGAGAGGTGGTGGTAGTGGTGAGTGTGGTGAGTGGTGAGTGGTAGTGAGTGGTGAGTGTGGTGAGAGGTGGTGGTAGTGGTGAGTGTGGTGAGTGGTGAGTGGTAGTGAGTGGTGAGTGTGGTGAGAGGTGGTGGTAGTGGTGAGTGTGGTGAGTGGTGAGTGGTAGTGAGTGGTGGTGGTGAGTGTGGTGAGTGGTGGTGGTAGTGGTGAGTGTGGTGAGTGGTGGTGAATGGTAGTGAGTGGTGGTGGTGAGTGGTGGTGAGTGTGGTGAGTGGTGGTGAGTGGTGGTAGTGAGTGTGGTGAGTGTGGTGAGTGGTGAGTGGTAGTGAGTGGTGAGTGTGGTGAGTGGTGGTGGTAGTGGTGAGTGTGGTGAGTGGTGAGTGGTAGTGAGTGGTGGTTGTGAGTGTGGTGAGTGGTGGTGGTAGTGGTGAGTGTGGTGAGTGGTGGTGAATGGTAGTGAGTGGTAGTGGTGAGTGTGGTGAGTGGTGGTGAGTGGTGGTGAGTGGTGAGTGTGGTGAGTGGTGGTGGTAGTGGTGAGTGTGGTGAGTGGTGAGTGGTAGTGAGTGGTGAGTGGTGGTGAGTGGTGGTGGTGAGTGGTGAGTTGTACCCAAGGACACTCCACCATCCTCTCGCTGGGAGATTTCTCCGAATACAAATTCCGGTCCCGGCAAAGAAATGTCGATTTTCCGGGACCTTCCCAACTCCGGCTGTAGAGACACAAAAACAAAGGTCCCCCGTGTAAACCACGCAGACTGTTGGGGCAAGTGCTGTTAGCGAGCACACACAACAACAACAACAACAACCGCCATTCGCCACAAAGTGGCGGTGACGTCACCACAACGCTTGTGCCAGGCTAGGTGCACGTTGAGGCCACGTGAAGTGTCGAACGCCCGCTGGCAGGAGGCCACGGGGCAGACCCAGCAGGTGCCACGAGTCGACTGACCGAGATGACCGAGATGACTGAGATGACTGGCTAATGCACCACCTGTGCCCCCTACTGTGCCAACTTGCTGTGCTTTAGCCACCCGGCGCTCCGCTCGTTGTTGTGAGCGTCGCTCCTCCGCCCTCCGTTGTTGTTGGAGGGCGACTGCCTCCAACTGCCCAGTAGCGTCCTTCACGAGCCTCCTCCACTGAGGCCAATCTTGACACCGCTGGTACCAGTCATCGGCAAGTCCACTCAGCTCCACGTCCTCCTGTACCACGTCACTCCATCTCTTCTCTAGCCCGTGCCGCGCCCGTTTAGCCCCCTCGATCTGGCCGAACAAAAGCTGTTTAGGCATGCGGTGGCTGGGCATGCGGGCTACATGACCCAGCCAACGCAGCCTTGCCTGCCGGAGGAGCTCACTGATGGGACTTTGCCGAGATCTTTCAAGGATTTGTGAGCTCCTCACACAATCCAGCCTGGTTAATCCCACGATGGATCGTAGGCAGCCTAAATGTTTCTAACCGGCGAAGATGTTCCGTTATGGGGGTCCACGTTTCGCAAGCATAGAGAAGGGAGGAAATGACTGTGGCCGAGAAGACCTGAAGCCTCGTGCGGAGCGACAGACCAGGTAGCTTCTACACAGCAGCGTTACGCAACCGATTAAAAGATATTGCCGCTCGACTGATTCGGAGTGAGACCTCTGCTGTCAAACCGGAGCCGGTCATGAGCACACTGCACAGGTATGGGAAACTCTCCACTCTCTCCACAACTTCCCCATCACCAATTGGGAGTTGTGGGGGTGGAGTGTCCGATGGTACAAAATACCCAGGCAGGTGCTTAGTTTTGGTGGGGTTGATGGTAAGGCTCCAGGTTCAGTAGCAGCGCCTCCAACTCCTCCTCTGAGTGAGCAGCAATCACCAGATCATCGGCATACATAACGTGGTCGAGCAATAGGGAGCCATCCCTTGATCGCACCCGGGCATCGATCTGCCTCCCATTGTATCTGTACCAGATGGAATTTCCTCCGGTACAGCTATTGAAGGCTTCACGAACTACGTGGTCGAAATAGATGTTAAATAATGTGGGAGCCAGAGGACATGCCTGTCGCACCACAAGGTGTACAGGGAATGGCTCTGACTCCCGGCCACGTAGTTTTACCCGGGCCCGCTCACCATCATGAAGGTCCTTAATGATCGTGAGCAGAGGGTCAGGGACTCCAAAAGCACGAAGAACAACCCAGAGCCCAGGCCTACTGATGGTATCATAGGCCTTGACCAGGTCAATAAAGCAGAGATGTAGGTCTTGTTGGAATTCCCTATACCTCTGTTGTTGCAGACGGAGAGAAAATATGGCATCTGTGCAGGACCACTCACCCACACACACCCACACACCCACACACACACACACACCCACAAACACACCTACACACCCACACACACTCACCCACACACTCACTCACACACCCACACACTCACTCACCCACACACCCACACACTCTCACTCACCCACAAACACACCCACACACTCACCCACACACCCACACACACACCCACCCCCCACACACACTCACCCACACACTCACTCACCCACACACCCACACACACACTCTCACCCACACACACACCCACACACACACCCACACTCACTAACCCACCCACACCCACCCACACACCCACTCACACACCCACCCACACACACACACACCCACGCACACACCCACACACTCACTCACCCACACACCAACCCACACACACACACACTCTCACCCACACACACACCCACACACACACACACCCACACACCCACCCACACACACACCCACACACCAACCCACACACACCCACACACACACACTCTCACCCACCTACACACACACACCCACCCACACACCCACTCACACACACACTCACAAACCCACACACACACCCAAACACACACACCAACCCACACAAACCCACCCACACACACACCCACACACAAACCCACCCACACACACACTCACCCACATACACGCACACACCCACTCTCCCCCACACACCCACTCACACACACACCCACTCACAAACCCACACACTCAACCACACATACACACACCCACACATACACTCACCCACCCACTCACCCCAAACCACACACACCCACACAGACACACCCACACACACCCACACACACACACCCACACACACACACAAACCCACCCACACACACACCCACTCACTCACCCACACACCCACACACACACCCACACACCCCCACACACACACTCTCACCCACCCACACACACACCCACACACACACCCACACACACACCCAAACACACACACCAACCCACACACCCACACAGACACACCCACACACACCCACACACACACACCCACACACACACACAAACCCACCCACACACACACCCACTCACTCACCCACACACCCACACACACACCCACACACCCCCACACGCACACTCTCACCCACCCACACACACACGCCCACACACCAACCCACACAAACCCACCCACATACACACACACCCACACACACACCAACCCACACAAACCCACACACACACACCCACACACACACACCCACACACACCCACACACACACACATCCACACACACCCACAAACACCCACGCCCCCCCCCCAACCCCGCACCCAGCAGCGTGCGTGTCGCACGCCTCGCACTGCGATCAGCAATCAAAGGCGGCTGCCGCTCGGGCCGGAGACGCAGCGGCGAGAGGCGTGAGCCGGGAATTAGCGGAGCCCGCGGGGGGGGGGGTGGGGAGTGGGGGCTAGTGGGGGGCGGGGGGCGGGGGGTGGGGGCTAGTGGGGGGCGGGGGGGGGTGGCGATGTGGGGGTGGGGGGGATGGAGGAGAGGGGTGGAGAGAGATTAGAGGAGAGATGAGAGATGGGACGGAGCGGCAGATGGGAGGATGGGGAGAGAGATGGGGGGGGGGGGAGATGGGGGGGGAGATGGGGGGGAGATGGGGGGGAGATGGGGGGGAAATGGGGGGGAGATGGGAGAATGGTGAGAGAGAGATTGGGGGAGATGGAGGGGGCATGGGGGAGATGGGGGGGAGATAGGGGGGAGATGGAGGGGAGATGGGGGGGAGATGGGGGGAAGATGGGGGGAGATGGGGGGGGGGAGATGGGGGGGGAGATGGGGGGGGAGATGGGGGGGAGATGGGGGGGGAGATGGAGGGGAGATGGGGGGGAGATGAGGGGGGAGATGGGGGGGGGGAGATGGGGGGGGGAGATGGGGGGGGGGAGATGGGGGGGGGGAGATGGGGGGGGGGAGATGGGGGGGGGGGAGATGGGGGGGGGGAGATGGGGGGGGGAGATGGGGGGGGGAGATAGGGGGGGAGATGGGGGGGGAGATGAGGGGGGAGATGAGGGGCGAGATGAGGGGGGAGATGAGGGGGGAGATGAGGGGGGAGATGAGGGGGGAGATGAGGGGGGAGATGAGGGGGGAGATGAGGGGGGAGATGAGGGGGGAGATGAGGGGGGAGATGGGGGTGTGGGAAGAGGGGATGGTTGAGAGATGGGGGGGGGAGATGGGGGGGGGACATGGTTGGGAGATGGTTGGGAGATGGGAGGGAGATGGTTGGGAGATGGGAGGGAGATGGGGTGTGGGAGATGGGAGGGAGATGGGGGGAGATGGGGGGAGATGGGTGGGGGGAGATGGGGGTGTGGGAAGAGGGGATGGTTGGGAGATGGGGGGAGATGGGGGAGATGGGGGGGGACATGGTTGTGAGATGGGGGGGGGAGATGGGGGAGATGGGGTGTGTGCGAGATGGTGCGAGAGAGATTCGTCTCTCGGCGACACTAAGTCGGAGCTGACGAACCCTCCTCTGACGACTGCGCCATCACGCAGGCGATGGCGCTAATTACATCGCTCACCAAGAGACAGCGAGAGAGAGAGAGGATGAAGGCAGAGTGGGTGGGGTGGGTGGGGTGGGTGGGTGGGGTGGGTGGGTGGGGGGAGGAGGAGTGGGGAGATTGACTAAGTGATCGGTGGTCGTGCGCTCTGATCCGGTGATTCTTCACGCGACTCGATAATTAAAACAAATCGTATTATCACGCACAGACACAGAGACACACACAGACACACACACACAGACACACACACACAGACACACACACAGACACACACACAGACACACACACAGACAAACGCACACACAGAGACACACACAGGGCAGACACACAGAGACACACACAGACATACATACAGACACACACACACACAGACACACACAGACACACACACACACATACACACACATACACACACACACACACACAGACACACACACAGACACACACACACAGACACACACACAGACACACACACACAGACACACACACACAGACACACACACAGACACACACAGACACACACACACACAGACACACACACAGACACACACACACACAGACACACACACAGACACACACACACAGACACACACACACAGACACACACACACAGACACACACACACAGACACACACACACAGACACACACACACAGACACACACACAGACACACACAGACACACACACACAGACACACACACAGACACACACACAGACACACACACACACACAGACACACACAGACACACACAGACACACACACAGACACACACACAGACAGTTTGTAACTGCGTGTGAGTTTTCAAAGAGGAGCAAACCCCCTCGACCTCCCCCCCCCCCACTACCCCCCACTACCCCCCACTACCCCCCCCCCCACTACCCCCCCCCCCACTCTGACCAGCACTAACCCCCCCCCACAATCACCACCAAAGGTGCCCCGTGTAGCCTCTAACAGGCTGTCGGGGCAAGTGCTGTTAGCAAGTAGCAGCTATGAGACACAGACAAAGCTCCCCCGTGTAGCCTCTAACAGGCTGTCGGGGCAAGTGCTGTTAGCAAGTAGCAGCTATGAGACACAGACAAAGCTCCCCCGTGTAGCCTCTAACAGGCTGTCGGGGCAAGTGCTGTTAGTAGCGAGTAGCAGCAGCAGCAGCACCCGACGGCACACACAGAGGGGGTGGGTGGCCAGCACCACCACGCCCGGCCGCCTTTGTCTCCCCCAGTGGCGATGTTTACTGCACACACACAGCACCGGGTAACTCTTTTGAGGCTGAGTCGACCTAGTCGCACATCCTCCCCCCCCCCCCGCCCCCCCAATAATCCGAGCCCAATCCGGTGAAGCAAATTGAATCCTCCCCGGGCTCAGAATCCACTTCATTGTCCACGACAAGAGAGGGGGGGGGGGGTGGAGGAGGAGGATGGGGTGGATGGGGTGGAGGAGGAGGAGGTGGAGGGAGGAGATGGATGATGCAGGGAGGAGGTGGAGGAGGTGGAGCGGGTGGAGGTGGAGGATGGGGTGGAGGAGGAGGTGGAGAGAGGAGGAGGTGGAGGAGGTGGAGGTGGAGGGAGGAGGTGGTGGTGGTGGAGGAGGTGGTGAAGGTGGAGTGGAGGACGTGGAGGAGGATGGGGTGGAGAGAGGAGGAGGTGGAGGGGGGTGGAGGTGGAGGGAGGAGGTGGAGGAGGTGGAGGTGGAGGAGGAGGTGGAGGAGCAGGAGGAGGAGGAGGTGGACGTGGAGGTGGAGGTGGAGGAGGAGGTGGAGGATGGGTGGAGGTGGAGGGGGTGGAGGTGGAGGGAGGAGGTGGAGGAGGAGATGGAGGGGGTGGAGGGTGGTGGTGGAGGGAGGAGGTGGAGGAGGAGATGGAGGGGGTGGAGGGGGTGAATGTGGGTGGAGGGAGGAGGAGGTGGAGGTGGTGGTGGATGGACGAGGTGTGTACGAAATCTCTCGGCCTTGCCCAGACCACAAGTTCAGTGGAACTGCACGGGCTCGTCGAGGAGCTTCTACGGCCACAGCAACACCGGCTGGGACTGGGGGCGCCCTCAGCCACGCGGAGTTGGTGGTCGGGACAAGGCTGAGTGTGTGGGTGAGTGGGTGTGTGAGTGTGTGTGAGTGTGTGGGTGGGTGTGTGGGTGTGTGTGTGGCTGTGTGAGTGTGTGTGTGTGTGAGTGTGTGGGTGGGTGTGTGGGTGTGTGTGTGGCTGTGTGAGTGTGTGTGTGTGTGAGTGTGGGTGTGTGGGTGTGTGTGTGGCTGTGTGAGTGTGTGGGTGTGTGTGTGGCTGTGTGAGTGGCTATGTGTGATTGAGCGTGTGAGTGAGTGGCTGTGTGTGTGTGTGAGTGGCTGTGTGTGTGTGAGTGTGTGAGTGAGTGTGTGTCTGTGTGTGTGTGTTTGTGTGTCTGTCTGTGTGTGTCTGTGTGTGTGTCTGTGTGTGTCTGTGTGTGTGTCTGTGTGTGCCTGGGTCTGTGTGTGTCTGTGTGTGTGTGTGTGTCTGTGTGTGTTTGTGTGTCTGTCTGTGTGTGTCTGTGTGTGTGTCTGTGTGTGTCTGTGTGTGTGTCTGTGTGTGCCTGGGTCTGTGTGTGTCTGTGTGTGTGTGTGGCTGTGTGTGTGTGTCTGTGTGTGTGTCGTTGGAGCGGTGGCGCAGTGGGTAGCGCACTTTGTGTGTGTGTCTGGGGAGCGGTGGCCCAGTGGTTAGCGCACTGTGTATGTGTCTGTGTGTGGATGGAGCGGTGGCGCAGTGGTTAGCGCACTGTGTGTGTGTCTGTGTGTGTCTCTGTGTCTGTGTGTGGAGGGAGCGTTGGCCCAGTGGTTAGCGCACTGTGTGTGTGTCTGTGTGTGTCTGTGTGTGGAGGGAGCGGTGGCCCAGTGGTTAGCGCACTGTGTGTGTGTCTGTGTGTGTCTGTGTGTGTGGAGGGAGCGGTGGCGCAGTGGTTAACGCACGGCCCCCAACCGCCCCAGGGGCAATCGTCCGAAGCGGCCCCGGCTTTGTCCGCCCCCTTAAGTCGACTCAGCCTCAAACGAGGAGTGACCCGCTGAGTCGCGTCAACATCGCCCCTCTCTGCTGGAGAGACAAAGACGGCCGGGTGCGCGTGGTTTTCCCCGCGTGTGTTTCCAGGCACTTCCAATGCTGCTCGCTACTGACAGCACTTGCCCCGACAGCCTGCAAGAGGCTACCCGGGTGGTGGGGGGGGGGCCTTTGCCTTTATCTTCTGTCATAATCAGAGCAATTAGATTAAAGATTAACGAGACGGGGTGAGGGGAGGGGGGGGTAGGAGCTGATGCAAACATTGAGACTAATGTTTAATTCTAATTAATAATTGTGATCTGCTCACCGGCCGTAACACCATCATCACCGTCGTGTCTCCTGGGCTCGATCGTCAGCGTTGTTTAAATGTGATGGTGGTGATGGTGGTGATGGTGATGGTGGTGATGATGGTGGTGGTGATGATGATGATGGTGGTGATGATGGTGGTGATGATGATATTGGTGGTGATGATGGTGATGGTGGTGATGGTGGTGATGGTGGTGGTGATGATGGTGGTGATGATGATGATGGTGGTGGTGATGGTGGTGATGATGATGGTGGTGATGATGGTAGTGGTGATGATGATTATGGTGGTGATGATGGTGGTGATGATGATAATGGTGGTGATGATGGTGATGGTGGTGATGGTGGTGATGGTGATGATGGTGGTGGTGGTGGTGATGATGGTGGTGGTGATGATGGTGGTGGTGGTGATGATGGTGGTGGTGGTGATAATGGTGGTGATGATGGTGATGGTGGTGGTGATGGTGGTGGTGATGATGGTGGTGGTGGTGGTGATGATGGTGGTGGTGATGATGGTGGTGGTGGTGATAATGGTGGTGATGGTGATGATGGTGGTGATGGTGGTGATGATGATGATGGTGGTGATGGTGCATGATGGTGTTGATGATGGTGATGATGGTGGCGATGATGGTGTTGCTATGTCAACTTAAGCAATAATCAATGTAACGGTGATCAATGTAATGATGATATTAATACATCTTCAATGTAATGATGATCATTGTAATCGTTTCAATCGACAATGGTGACGTATCATCACCAATAACAATTAACAAAATGATGATGATGATGATGATGTAAATCATTACAACATCACCCTGTCCCATTATGATGATGTTGTTGATGTTACTCATGATGATGGTGGTGATGATGATGATGTTGTTGACGTTACTCATGATGGTGGTGATGATGATGATGATGTTTAATTAATTATCTGCGGCTGCCGAACAGCAACCTCAGAAATCCCAAACGCCACGTGGAGGGAGCGAGGGGGCGGCCCCTAATTAATTATTAATTAACCTAATTAGACGCCGCGCCACAGACAAAGGTCCCCCGTGTAGCCTCGAACAGGCTGCTGGGGCAAGTGCTGTTGGTAAGCGAGCATCAGCAACACACACACAGACAAAGGTCCCCCGTGTAGCCTCGAACAGGCTGTCGGGGCAAGTGCTGTTGGTACTGAGTAGCAGCACCGCCCAATGAAGGCTGCCAACGATGTAGATACCAGAGGTGTGGACTCGAGTCATGTGACTTGGACTCGAGTCAGACTCGAGTCATGAATTTGATGACTTGCGACTCGACTTGGACTTGCATAACAATGACTTTGTTCCACCTCTGGTAGATACACACAGAGGGGGTGGCTAGCACCACGCCCGGCCGCCTTTGTCTCCCCAGTTGCGATGTTTACTACACACACAACACCAGGTACTCATTTGAGGCTGAGTCGAGCTAGGGGAGGCCCACTCGCCCACCTACTTACTCACTCACTCACCCATTAACTCACTTACCCACCCACACCACCTACTCACTCACTCACTCACCCACTCACCCACTAACCCGCTCATTAACTCACTCACCCACTCACTCACCCACTCACTCACACCACTCAGTCCCTCATGCACCCACTCACATCGCCCACTCGCTCACCCACTAACCCACCTACTCACCCTCCAACTCACTCACCCACCTACTCACTCGCCCACTCACCCACCCACCCACCCACCTACTCAATCACTCACCCTCCAACTCACTCACCCCACCTACTCACTCACCCACCAACTCACACACACCCACCTACTCACTCACCCACTCACCCACCCACCCACCCACTACTCAATCACCACACCCTCCAACACACTCACCCACCCACTCACACGCCCACTCACTCACACCACCAACTCACACACCCTCCCACACACCCACCTACCAATCACTCACCCCTCCAACTCACTCACACCACCCTACTCACACCCCACACTCACTCACCCACCAACTCACACACCCACCCACTCACCCCACCTACTCAATCACTCACCCTCCAACTCACACACCCACCTACTCACTCACCCCCACCACCACCCACCACCACACCACCACCCTCCAACCACTCACCCACCTACTCACCCACACACCCACTCACTCACCCACCCACCCCACCTACTCAATCACTCACCCTCCAACTCACCACCCTCCAACTCACCACCCCCAACTCACTCACCCACCAACTCACTCACCCACCAACCACCACCCACCAACTCACTCACCCACCTACTCACTCCCCCACCACACCCACCCACCCACCCACTCAATCACTCACCCTCCAACACACTCACCCTCCAACTCACTCACCCCCCAACTCACTCACCCACCAACTCACTCACCCACCAACTCACTCACCCTCCAACTCACTCACCCTCCAACTCACTCACCCACCAACTCACTCACCCTCCACTCACCCACCAACTCACTCACCCTCCCACCAACTCACTCACCCTCCCACTCACCCACCTACTCATTCACCCACCAACTCACTCACCCTCCCACTCACCCCACCCACTCACTCACCCACCAACTCACTCACCCCTCCCACTCACCCACCTACTCACTCGCCCACCAACTCACTCACCCTCCCACTCACCCACCACTTACCACTCACCCCACCAACTCACTCACCCTCCCACTCACCCACCTACTCAATCACTCACCCTCCAACTCACTCACCCACCTACTCACTCGCCCACATCACTCACCCACCAACTCACTCACCCTCCCACTCACCCACCTACTCAATCACTCACCCTCCAACTCACTCACCCTCCAACTCACTCACCCACTCACCCACCCACCCACTCACTCACCCACTCACCTACCCACCCACCTACTCAATCACTCACCCACCAACTCACTCACCCTCCAACTCACTCACCCACTCACCCACCCACTCACTCACCCACCAACTCACTCACCCTCCCACTCACCCACCTACTCAATCACTCACCCTCCAACTCACTCACCCACCTACTCACTCACACCTCCCACTCACCCACCTACTCAATCACTCACCCTCCAACTCACTCACCCACCTACTCACCCACACTCACCCACTCACTCACCCACCCACTCCACCTACTCAATCACTCACCTCCCAACTCACTCACCCTCCAACTCACTCACCCTCCAACTCACTCACCCTCCAACTCACTCACCCACCAACTCACTCACCCACCAACTCACTCACCCACCTACTCACTCACGCCCACTCACCCACCCACCCACTAACTCACTCACCCTCCACTCACTCACCCTCCAACTCACTCACCCTCCAACTCACTCCCCACCAACTCACTCACCCTCCAACTCACTCACCCTCCAACTCACTCACCCTCCAACTCACTCACCCACCAACTCACTCACCCTCCCACTCACCCACCAACTCACTCACCCTCCCACCAACTCACTCACCCTCCCACTCACCCACCTACTCATTCACCCACCAACTCACTCACCCTCCCACTCACCCACCCACTCACTCACCCACCAACTCACTCACCCTCCCACTCACCACCACCTACTCACTCGCCCACCAACTCACTCACCCCCTCACTCACTCACCCACCTACTCACTCACCCACCAACTCACTCACCCTC
>NC_136342.1:1408736-1440965 GCF_964198595.1 Lampetra fluviatilis | reverse complement strand
ACTC
This sequence comes from Lampetra fluviatilis, assembly GCF_964198595.1. NCBI lineage: Eukaryota > Metazoa > Chordata > Hyperoartia > Petromyzontiformes > Petromyzontidae > Lampetra > Lampetra fluviatilis. The sequence continues at coordinate 1,440,961 of NC_136342.1, read as the reverse complement.
ACCTACCCACCCACCTACTCAATCACTCACCCACCAACTCACTCACCCTCCAACTCACTCACCCACTCACCCACCCACCCACTCACTCACCCACTCACCTACCCACTCACCTACTCAATCACTCACCCACCAACTCACTCACCCACCAACTCACTCGCCCACTCACTCACCCACCCACTCACCAACTCACTCACTCACCCACTAACTCACCCACCCACTCAATCACTCACCCACCAACTCACTCACCCTCCAACTCACCCACCAACTCACTCACCCACTCACTCAGTGCAAAGTCGCTTAGCGCTCCATGGCAAGGAGAGAGAGGGAGGGAGAGGGGGGAGGAGGCGTGGGGGGAGGGAGGGGAGGGGGGGGTACTGCCCCCCCCCCCTGCCACCTCCCCTCCTCCCCGCTGCCCTCTTTGCTTCCAGTCCAGCGGGCCGCTTGATTGAGTTTAATTAGCGCCGAATGAGGTGTGGGGAGACTTGAAGGGCTGCCCCCCCCCCTCGCCCCCCCCCCCTCTTCCTCGCCCCCGCGGAGGGGAATGACTCGGCGCCCCCCCCCCCGCAAATCCCCCTCTCCCCCCCCCACAAATCCCCCCTCCCCCCGCCACTCCCATTGAAGACAGAGACGGTAATCCTCTCACTCGCGAGAACACCCCCCCCCCCCTTACACGACACGGCCCCGACACGAGAGAGTGGGGGGGGAGTGGGGGGGTGGGGAGAGTGGGGGGGGGGGGAGTGGGGGGAGGGAGAGTGGGGAGAGTGTGGGGAGAGTGGGGAGAGTGGGGAGAGTGTGGGGAGAGAGAGTGGGGAGTGGGGAGAGAGTGGAGAGAGAGTGTGGGGAGAGAGAGTGTGGAGAGTGTGGGGAGAGTGGGGAGAGAGTGTGGGGAGAGAGAGTGGAGAGTGGGGAGAGAGAGTGGGGAGAGAGTGGGGAGAGTGTGGGGAGAGTGGGGAGAGAGAGTGGGGAGAGTGTGGGGAGAGTGGGGAGAGAGTGTGGGGAGAGAGAGTGGGGAGAGTGTGGGGAGAGTGTGGGGAGAGTGTGGGGAGAGAGAGTGGGGAGAGTGTGGGGAGAGTGGGGAGAGAGTGTGGGGAGAGAGAGTGGAGAGTGGGGAGAGAGAGTGGGGAGCGAGTGGGGAGAGTGTGGGGAGAGTGGGGAGAGAGAGTGAGGAGAGAGAGTGGGGAGAGAGTGGGGAGAGTGTGGGGATAGTGGGGAGAGAGTGTGGGGAGAGAGAGTGGGGAGAGTGTGGGGATAGTGGGGAGAGAGTGTGGGGAGAGAGAGTGGGGAGAGTGTGGGGAGAGTGGGGAGAGAGTGTGGGGAGAGAGAGTGGAGAGTGGGGAGAGAGAGTGGGGAGAGAGTGGAAAGTGGGGAGAGAGTGGGGAGAGTGTGGGGAGAGAGAGTGGGGAGAGTGTGGGGAGAGTGGGGAGAGAGTGTGGGGAGAGAGAGTGGAGAGTGGGGAGAGAGAGTGGGGAGAGAGTGGGGAGAGTGTGGGGAGAGTGTGGGGAGAGAGAGTGAGGAGAGAGAGTGGGGAGAGAGTGGGGAGAGTGTGGGGATAGTGGGGAGAGAGTGTGGGGAGAGAGAGTGGAGAGTGGGGAGAGAGAGTGGGGAGAGAGTGGGGAGAGTGTGGGGAGAGTGTGGGGAGAGAGAGTGGGGAGAGAGTGGGGAGAGTGTGGGGAGAGTGGGGAGAGTGTGGAGAGAGAGAGTGGGGAGTGGGGAGAGAGAGTGGGGAGAGAGTGGGGAGAGTGTGGGGAGAGTGGGGAGAGTGTGGGGAGAGAGAGTGGGGAGTGGGGAGAGAGTGGGGAGAGAGTGGGGAGAGAGTGGGGAGAGTGTGGGAGGAGAGTGGGGAGAGAGTGGGGGGGAGTGTGGGGGGAGAGTGGGGAGAGAGTGGGGGGGAGTGTGGGGGGAGAGTGGGGGGGGAGAGTGGGGAGAGAGAGTGGGGAGAGAGTGGGGAGAGAGTGGGGAGAGTGGGGAGAGAGAGTGGGGAGAGAGTGGGGAGAGAGAGTGGGGAGAAGTGGGGAGAGAGTGGGGGGGAGAGTGGGGAGAGAGTGGGGAGAGAGTGGGGAGAGAGTGGGGAGAGTGGGGAGAGAGAGTGGGGAGAGAGTGGGGAGAGAGTGGGGGGAGTGTGGGGGGAGAGTGGGGAGAGAGTAGGGAGAGAGAGTGGGGAGAGAGTGGGGGGAGAGAGTGGGGGAGAGAGAGTAGGGAGAGAGAGTGGGGAGAGAGTGGGGAGAGAGAGTGGGGGAGAGTGGGGGGGGAGTGTGGGGAGAGAGTGGGGGGGAGTGTGGGGGGAGAGTGGGGAGAGAGTGGGGAGAGAGAGAGAGAGTGTGGGGAGGGAGAGAGTTAAGAGAGAGTGGAGAGAGAGTGTAGACAGGGTAGGGGGCAAGTCGCCGCGCCGCGCCGCCGCTTTGAAGTTGGGTTCGCCACGACATCTAAATGCTAACTAAGGGGGTGGTGCTGGTGGTGGTGCTGGTGGTGGTGGTGGCCGTGTCTGAGTGAGAGAGTGGGGAGAGAGAGAATGGGGGGGGGGGTTGGAGCAATTGTGCTTTTCAAGGCGCTGGGAATGCGATGTTGATCATTTGATTTCGAATGTGAAACCCTCTCGCTCCGATGCACGGGTGGAGCGTTCTGTCGGGCGAGTGACACACACGCACAGACACACACACACATATACACACATACACACATATACACACATATACACACACACATATACACACACACACATACACACATATACACACACACATATCCGTACATAATTTTAGAACTTTCGTGACTGCAGGAATTATTACATACACATACACACATAGACATGCATATACACACATACACAACAACAACCACCATTCGCCACTAAGTGGCGGTGACGTCACCACGACGCTTGTGCCAGGCCATGTGCACCTTGAGGCCACGTGAAGTGTCGAATGCCCGCTGGCAGGAGGTCACGGGGCAGACCCATGTGCCACGGGTCGACTGACCGAGATGACTGGCTGATGCACCACCTGTGCCCCCTACTGTGCCAACTTGCTGTGCTTTAGCCACCTGGCTCTCCGCTCGTTGTTGTGAGCGTCGCTCCTCCGCCCTCCGTTGTTGTTGGAGGGCGACTGCCTCCAACTGCCCAGTAGCGTCCTTCACGAGCCTCCTCCACTGAGGCCGATCTTGACACCGCTGGTACCAGTCATCGGCAAGTCCACTCAGCTCCACGTCCTCCTGTACCACATCACTCCATCTCCTCTCTAGCCCGTGCCGCGCCCGTTTAGCCCCCTCGATCCGGCCGAACAAAAGCTGTTGAGGCATGCGGTGGCTGGGCCTGCGGGCTACATGACCCAGCCAACGCAGCCTTGCCTGCCGGAGGAGCTCACCGATGGGACTTTGCCCAGATCTTTCAAGGACTTGTGAGCTCCTCACACAATCCAGCCTGCAGGTTAAACCCAGGATGGATCGTAGGCAGGCCAGCCTAAATGTTTCTAACCGGCGAAGATGCTCCATTAGGGGGGTCCACGTTTCGCAAGCGTAGAGAAGGGAGGGAATGGCCGTGGCCGAGAAGACCCGAAGCTTCGTGCGGAGCGACAGACCAGGTAGCTTCCACACAGCAGCGTTACGCAGCCGATGAAAAGATATTGCCGCTCGACTGATTCGGAGTGAGACCTCCGCTGTCAAACCGGAGCCGGTCACGTACACACACATACACACATGCACACGTATAGATACATACACACACATGAACACATACATGCACATACAAAGACACGGTTCCCCCATATAGCCTGTAACAGACTGTAGGGGCAAGTGCTGTTAGCGAGCAGCACCTATGAAGGCCGGCACGGCACACGAGGGGGTGGGTGGCCAGCACCACACCCGGCCGCCTTTGTCTCCCCAGTGGCGATGTTTACTACACACAGCACCAAGGTACTCATTTGAAGCTGAGTCGACCTAGGGGAGGCCCAGGACCGGTTCAAACAATCGTCACTGGTGGTGTTGGCCGTGATCGGAGAGACAAAGGCGGTCGGGCGTGGTGCTGGCCACCCACCCCCTCGTGTACCGTTCCGGCCTTCATAGGTGCTCGCTAACAGCACTTGCCCCTACAGTCTGTTAAGGCTACACGGGAGATCTTGTCTTTATCTTTGGTGATGGCGGTGGTGATGGTGGTGATGGCGGTAGTGGTAATCGTGGTGATGGTGGTGATCGTGGTGATGGTGGTGGTGATGGTGGTGGTGATAATCTAAAATAAACTATCGTTTATTTGACCAGGTAAGGCCCCACTTTTTTATGAGACAATAGTGGCTCATCATCATCACCATCATCACAATCACCATCACCACCATCATCACCATCATCACAATCACTATCACCATCATCATCATCACAATCACTATCACCATCATCATCACCATCATCACAATCACCATCATCACCATCATCATCACCATCATCATCACCGCCACGTGGAAATGCATCGCTGTGACGCGATGTGGATTCTAAACGTGGAGGGGAAAACCGGAGGACCCGTAGATAAATACACGCGACCCACATGGGGAGAGAGAGAGACACTCCAAATATACAGCAGCAGCAGCGGGCGTCAGTGTCGGGATCGAACCCACGACCTCCTGTATACCAGGCGAGGTAGTCAACATCTCATAGCCACCGTGATGATGATGAGAGAGAGACACGCAGACTCCAAATATACAGCAGCAGCAGCGGGCGTCAGGGTCGGGATCGAACCCACGACCTCCTGCGTACCAGGCGAGGTAGTTAACATCTCATAGCCACCGTGATGATGATGAGAGAGACACGCAGACTCCAAATCTACAGCAGCAGGCGTCAGTGTCGGGATCGAACCCACGACCTCCTGTGTACCAGGCGAGGTAGTCAACATCTCATAGCCACCGTGGCACCCATCAACATAATGTTGGTGGTGATGCTGGTGGTGGTGATGATGGTGAAAGTAATTGTGATGGTGATAGTGATTGTGATGATGGTGATGGTGATGATAGTGATTGTGATGATGGTATTTGTGATGATGATGATGGTGATGTTGGTGATAGTGATGATGGTGTTTGTGGTGGTGATGTTGGTGATTGTGATGATGGTGATGGTGGTAATGATGGTGATGTTGGTGATTGTGATGGTGGTAATGATGGTGATGTTGATGTTGGTGATTGTGATAGTGATGTTGATGATGGTGTTTGTGATGGTGATGTTGGTGATAGTGATTGTGATGATGGTAATGATGGTGATGTTGATGTTGGTGATTGTGATAGTGATGTTGATGACGGTGTATGTGGTGGTATGTCACGTTTCTCTAGCCTGTGTCGCCCTCTGCTGTCTAGAAACATTTAAACCACGACCACCACAACCACCACAACCACCACAACCACCACGCGGGGAATTCAATACAACAACCAAATCAACCATCACAACGACAACCACCAAAAACCACCACCACAACAACAACCACCCCAACCACCACAATCAAACCAACCACCACACCGGAGTTCAATACGACAACAACCACAGCAACAGACGCATTAAACCACAACAATTTCAACCACAACACTTACCCACAACAATTGTATCCACAATTTTAACCACAACAATTTAACCACAACAAACACCCACAACAATTTAAAACCACAACAATTTTAACCACAACATTTACCCACAACAATTTTCAACCACAACAATTTAACCGAAACAATTTTAACCACAAACAACTTCACCACAACCATTTTAACCCACAACAATTTTTACCACAACAATTTAACCACAACAAATACCCACAATTGAAAACCACAACAATTTGAACCAACAACAATTTGAACCCACAACAATTTGAACCCACAACAATTTGAACCCACAACTTTAACCTCCAACAACTTTAACCCACAGCAATTTTCACCAACAACAATTTTAACCCACAACAATTTTAACCCGCAACAACTTTAACCTCGAACAACTTTAACCCACAACAATTTTCACCAACAACAATTTTAACCCACAACAATTTTAACCCGCAACAACTTTAACCTCGAACAACTTTAACCCACAACAATTTTCACCAACAACAATTTTAACCCACAACAATTTTAACCCGCAACAACTTTAACCTCGAACAACTTTAACCCACAACAATTTTCACCTACAACAATTTGAACCCACAACAATTTTAACCCGCAACAACTTTAACCTCCAACAACTTTAACCCACAACAATTTTCACCAACAACAAAATTAAACACACAACAATTTTAAACCGACGTCAATTTTAAACTCGCAATAACTTTTGAACCAATATTAATCATAATAAAGTTGTTGTGTCAAATCGCCTTATTTATAAATGTGTCGTAACCCTCCACCACCCGACACGGCTAATCAGCGAAAAAAAAGTGTCACGTTGACAAAAGACAAAACAGTTCACTGCTTCAGCCCCACCGGTGTGTTGAAGAGTGAAACCACAACATTTTACAATTAATCGATTAGCACGACTTTTCGCTGGTAATTACATGCAGAATCATCGGGAAATTCGCCGTGAATGGTGATTAGATAGATCAGCAGCAGGGTGACGTCATCATTGAACTAATCAGTTGCAACTTTGAACCAGCAACAACAATTGAACAACAACAGCAGCAACAACAACAACAACTACAAGTCGTCGTCACCTTCACGAGGAGCGGGTTGCGTGCCATCGATCGTCGATAACATCCGAAGCGCTGCTCCATGGATTGTGAATATTTTAAAATTTTAAAAATAATAAAATCTTTATTTTTTACAACGAAGACCGCTCGCTTTGTCAAATCGTTCGAATGTGCGTGCGTGTGCGTATATTTATGTCGTTTTTAAGTAACGTTTATATTCTAAATTTTGCACGGTAGATGCTGTTTGACGCGCGGTTTCTCTGGGCACCGTTTGCCTTGTTTAGTGACGATGGTTTCGTCCGTTGGAGCATCAACCGTCGCCTGGCAACGGGCGAGTCCACTTTGCGGGGGGGGGGGGGGATCGAGTGGCGGTTGATGGATGGGGGGGGGGGCGGTGGCGCAACGGTTAGGGGCAGTCCATAAATGACGTCACGCGATTTTGGACAATTTTTGACCCCCCCCTACCCCCCCCCCCCCACTTCGTCACACGGCGTCACAAAAAGTCAGACCCCCCCCCCTCAAATATGACGTCACAAAGCTTTGCCCCCCCCCCCAAAAAATATAAAACATGCTTCAAATCGCTTTAAAGTATAGTGATTGTAGTGCGTATTTAATGTGGCGCTGCACTCTGATGTTGTAGGAGAAAACATTTATTAAAAAGTATATTTAATTAAGAAGAACGTGTTGTCTGTATTTATTTATTAAAGTTGTGCATTTTGATGTGACGTCACATTTCTCAACCCCCCCCCCCCCACTCGTCACACATCGTCACCAATGTCTGACACCCCCCCCCCCCAGGTGCGTGACGTCATTTATGGACGGCCCCTAGGTCGACTCAGCCTCAAATAAGTTACCTGGTGCGGTGTGTATCAAAGGCAGGTGCCATGAGTTGGCTGACTGAGATGACGGCAGATGCACCACCAGCTGTACCCACCCTACTGTGCCAGGCTAGGTGCATGAGGTCACGGGACAGACCCAGCAGGTGCCATGGGTTGGCTGACTGAGATGACCGGTAGATGCACCACCAGCTGTACCCACCCTACTGTGCCAGGCTAGGTGCATGAGGTCACAGGACAGACCCAGCAGGTGCCATGGGTTGACTGACAGATGCACCATCAGCTGTACCCCCATGTCCTCCATCACCACCACTGATTAAATTCCCCCCCCCCCATCCTCCTACTTTGAGTTGGTATCTTCCAAGAGCAGTTGCAGGGCCTGCGCTTTGAACTCACCCAGAACCGCCCCCCCCCTCCCATTGATTCCAGTTGGACTCGCCCGTTGCCACGGCAACCGAACCATCAACAACGTTGCCGTGAGCATCGTCCGGAATATAAGACGCACCGCAAACGCTTAGGGGCCGTCCATAAATGACGTCACGCACCTATTGGGGGGGGGGGGGGGGTCAGACATTTGTGACGATGTGTGACGAGGGGGGGGGGATGTTTGAGAAATGTGACGTCACATCAAAATGCGCAACTTTAAATGAATATAGACAACGCGTTCTATTTAATTAAATAGACTTTTTAATAAATTTCGATTTAATGCTTTCGTGACTGCAAGGATTCATATTCTTGGTTCTTTCGGTAAAGTCACGTAGAAGGGAAATAATAAAATAATAAAAATATAAAACAATTAAACTGGAATTTTATTTTTTTATATAGTTTTTATTTTATTATTAATAAAATAATAAAAATATAAAACAATGAAACTGGAATTTGATTGTTTTATATTTTTATAATTTTATTATTTCCCTTTTTAATAAATGTTTTCTCCTACAACATCAGAGTGCAGCGCCACATTTAATTACGCACTACAATGTCAATAGTAGTGTATAGTAGTGTATAGTGTAGTGTATAATGTAGTGCATAGTGTAGTGTATAGTGTATTATATAGTAGTGTAGTGTATAGTGTAGTGTATAGTGTAGTGTATAGTGTAGTGTATAGTGTAGTGTATAGTATTGTACAGTAGTGTATAGTGAAGTGTATTGTATAGTAGTGTATAGTGTACTGTATAGTGTAGTGTATAGTATTGTACAGTAGTATAGTGTATAGTGAAGTGTATTGTAGTATATATAGTGAAGTGTATAGTGTAGTGTATAGTGAAGTGTATTGTAGTGTATAGTGTAGTGTATAGTGTAGTGTGTAGTGTAGTGTGTAGTGTAGTGTATAGTGTAGTGTACAGTAGTGTAGTGTATAGTGAAGTGTATTGTAGTATATATAGTCAAGTGTATAGTGTAGTGTATAGTGAAGTGTATTGTAGTGTATAGTGTAGTGTATAGTATTGTACAGTAGTGTAGTGTATAGTGAAGTGTATTGTAGTATATGTAGTGTAGTGTATAGTGAAGTGTATTGTAGTATATATAGTATAGTGTATAGTGAAGTGTATTGTAGTATATATAGTATCGTGTATAGTATTGTAGTGTATAGTGTAGTGTATAGTGAAGTGTATTGATGTGTATAGTGTAGTGTATCGTGTAGTGTATAGTAGTGTAGTGTATAGTATTGTACAGTAGTGTAGTGTATAGTGAAGTGTATTGTAGTATATATAGTGTAGTGTATAGTGTAGTGTATCGTGTATCAACCCATACGGTTTACCCCGTATTCTTGTCCAGGGAAATTTAGTTTTCAGTCCCCTCCGTCACTGGATAAGAGCTTGACGGGGTATGCGGTGCTGAGAAAGTCAATTTGACGTTTTAAAAAAAATTGTGTCGTTACACTATTTCACATTTTAACCACCCGATAGCGACCTTATTAAGATGAGCGGAGCGAGCGAATTAAGGAACAACATTTGAACAACATCGACCAATGGACTTTGTTTTAGCGGACGGATTTGCAAAAGTAGTTAATCTACACCTTGGGGCGATCACCTTCACCCAATGACTTATTGACGTCTAATGATGTAAATTTAACAGCATTAATAGAATTGTTTAGCTCGTTTGTTATAAATCACTTCAAGTGATCCTCTGGGGCGGGGATCTGCTAACCTCCCCGGGTTAAGAACCGCACTGGCTGTTGTTGTTGACGATTCTGATTATATCTTTGATGATGATGATGTTGATGAATGATGACGGGTGGCTTTAAGAGGAGGAGCGGCTTCGAGGAAATTCAACGGGACGAGGTGGCCGAGTGGTTAAGGCGATGGACTGCTAATCCATTGTGCTCTGCACGCGTGGGTTCGAATCCCACCTTCGTCGCTAACAATTTTTTATTCCACCGTTCTTTAAATGTGTGTGTGTTTTTTTAATACTGCACCCGATGATTGGTGACGATGATGATATCATTGATGTAAAACAGGATTTTTTTTTCTTACCATATGTTTTTTTAATGGAATCTTTTTATTGGACTCTTTTTTTTAAAGGGACCTTTTTTATTTTTTTTAATGGAATCATTTTTTTATAAGAATGTGTTTAACCCTTTCTGGTAATATAACAGGAGTTGTTGTTAAGCTGTTCAAACACCCAAATATATTAAACCTTTTGCAAGGAATCAATACTCTGCATTAATCACACACACGTAGACTCAACACTGCACAGACTCAACACTGCCACCCATAGACTCAGCACTGCATAGACTCAACACTGCCACCCATAGACTCAGCACTGCATAGACTCAACACTGCACAGACTCAACACTGCCACCCATAGACTCAGCACTGCATAGACTCAACACTGCCACCCATAGACTCAGCACTGCATAGACTCAACACTGCACAGACTCAACACTGCCACCCATAGACTCAACACTGTCACCCATAGACTCAGCACTGCCATAGACTCAACACTGTCACCCATAGACTCAACACTGCCACCCATAGACTCAACACTGCACAGACTCAACACTGCCACCCATAGACTCAACACTGCCACCCATAGACTCAACACTGCACAGACTCAACACTGCCACCCATAGACTCAGCACTGCACAGACTCAACACTGCCCCCCATAGACTCAACACTGCCACCCATAGACACAGCACTGCCACCCACAGACTCAGCACTGCCACCCATAGACTCAGCACTGCCCCCCATAGACTCAACACTGCCACCCATAGACTCAGCACTGCCACCCATAGACTCAGCACTGCCACCCATAGACTCAACACTGCCACCCATAGACTCAACACTGCCACCCATAGACTCAGCACTACCACCCATAGACTCAGCACAGCCCATAGACTCAACACTGCCACCCATAGACTCAGCACTACCACCCATAGACTCAGCACTGCCACCCATGGACTCAACACTGCCACCCATAGACTCAGCACTGCCACCCATAGACTCAGCACAATCACCCATAGACTCAGCACTGCCACCCATAGACTCAGCACTGCCACCCATAGACTCAGCACTGTCACCCATAGACTCAGCACTGCCACCCATAGACTCAACACTGCCACCCATAGACTCAACACTGCCACCCATAGACTCAGCACTACCACCCATAGACTCAGCACAGCCCATAGACTCAACACTGCCACCCATAGACTCAGCACTACCACCCATAGACTCAGCACTGCCACCCATGGACTCAACACTGCCACCCATAGACTCAGCACTGCCACCCATAGACTCAGCACAATCACCCATAGACTCAGCACTGCCACCCATAGACTCAGCACTGCCACCCATAGACTCAGCACTGTCACCCATAGACTCAGCACTGCCACCCATAGACTCAGCACTGCCACCCATAGACTCAGCACTGTCACCCATAGACTCAGCACTGCCACCCATAGACTCAGCACTGCCACCCATAGACTCAGCACTACCACCCATAGACTCAACACTGCCACCCATAGACTCAGCACTGCCCATAGACTCAGCACTGTCACCCATAGACTCAGCACTGCCACCCATAGACTCAGCACTGCCACCCATAGACTCAGCACTGTCACCCATAGACTCAGCACTGCCACCCATAGACTCAACACTGTCACCCATAGACTCAGCACTGCCCCCCATAGACTCAGCACTGCCACCCATAGACTCAGCACTGCCACCCATAGACTCAGCACTGCCACCCATAGACTCAGCACTGCCACCCATAGACTCAGCACTGTCACCCATAGACTCAGCACTGCCACCCATAGACTCAGCACTGCCACCCATAGACTCAGCACTGCCACCCATAGACTCAGCACTGCCACCCATAGACTCAGCACTGCCACCCATAGACTCAGCACTGCCACCCATAGACTCAGCACTGCCACCCATAGACTCAGCACTGTCACCCATAGACTCAGCACTGTCACCCATAGACTCAGCACTGCCACCCATAGACTCAGCACAGCCCATAGACTCAGCACTGCCACCCATAGACTCAGCACTGCCCATAGACTCAGCACTGTCACCCATAGACTCAGCACTGCCACCCATAGACTCAGCACTGCCACCCATAGACTCAGCACTGCCACCCATAGACTCAGCACTGCCACCCATAGACTCAGCACTGCCACCCATAGACTCAGCACTGCCCCCCATAGACTCAGCACTGCCACCCATAGACTCAGCACTGCCACCCATAGACTCAGCACTGCCACCCATAGACTCAGCACTGCCACCCATAGACTCAGCACTACCACCCATAGACTCAGCACTGCCACCCATAGACTCAGCACTGTCACCCATACGCCGTAAGAACACATTTAGAATCAACAGAGTAAAGTTGGACTTACGAACACGAACATCTGGAACCTCGTAAGGAGAGCACCACCTGTAACGTACACATTTCATCACAGCCATCATCATCCATCAATCAACCGACACGACTACGAAGTACGATTTGGTTGTTTGTTTATTTAATTCACGTTATCTCAGTAGTGTTCATTAAATACGTAACACTGTCCTCAAAACGATGCGCTATTGTTTATGTACAATATCGGTGGAGAGTAGTGTAAGGCATAGTTGCATATTTACTTATTTTTAAGGGCGCAGGGTGGAGAGGATGGGCGGGGGGGGAAAGGGGTCGAGCGATTGCACGCAACTCAATCTCTTAACACTTGCGGGGGTTGCTGGATGGGTTCGTCTTTGGCAACTGGTTGCGAGCAACCGGTTGCTGATTGAGGCACGGATCCCCCCCCCAACAACAACAGCGCTGCCAAGTTGCGCGATTAGATTCAGTTCGGGTAAGCAACCGATTGCTCATGCGACCGATTGCGCCTGCGACCGATTGCGCCTGCAACCGATTGCGCGTGCATGTTGTGGATAGCGGTCTCTACACGCAATCGAGTTGCGGGATGACCCCCCCCCCCCCCCCCACCGGTTGCTCACAAGAAGCTGCTCGGTTGACCGCAATCCGCGTCGCTCGCGACAAACCGGTTGCGAGCAACCGCCGGCGCAACTGGTTGCCCGCAGCGGCGGCGTGACGGACTTGAGACTTGGAGCTTCAGTGACTCGTGGCAAAGTGACAGGGGGGGGTGGGGGGAGGGGGGAGGAGGGCTGGGGGGGGGGGTTGTGAGGGGTGGGGGGGGGTTTGAGGGTTGGGTGGGGAGGAGTGGGGGTTAGGGGGGGTTGGGTGGGGCGGGAGGGTGGGTGGGGTTGAGGGGGGGGGGTTGGATGGGGGGGTTGTGAGGGGTGGGAGGGGGTGGGGGTTAGGGGGGGTTAGGGGGGGGGTGTGAGGGGTGGGAGGGGCCGCGCGACGTTCGTCAGAGCAGACGCGGGGCGGTTTCAGTTTAAGAAGTTTAAAGTTTAAGAAGTTTAAAGTTTAAGAAGTTTAAGAAGTTTCAAGTTGTGCAACGGATCGCCGGGGGGTGCCGGAACCCGCCTAGAACCCCGCGTGCCGTCCAACACCCACAGCAACAACTTGGACCACCGAAGGCAACAACAGCAACAACCACAACAGCAACAACAACAGCAACAACAACAGCAAAAACAACAGCAACAACAACAACAACAGCGTTTAGCAGGAGGGGTGTAAATAACAGTTCTGTTCCCCCCGTAACGTGATGGACGCGTTACGGGGGGCGGACAACATTGTCGTGTTCAGTCGCTCGACCACGTGGCGATGAGAACCACGTGGCGATGGTAACCACGTGACAATGGGAGCCACGTGGCGATGAGAACCACGTGACGATGAGAACCACGTGACGATGGGAGACACGTGACGACGGGAACCACCTGGCCTGGACTTTTGCAGCTGTTCAAGACTAATTTCAGGGTGCCGATTCCAAATCTGATCTCAGATTTGCTCTACCACATCTCATTTTATGCTATCGACATACCCCATTTTCATCGATTTTACCCGAAATTAACTCCGTCACTTATGATTGCAAGTTGTTGCGAGTCGGTGACTGCTTTAGTGTTAAAATACGGTGCTGTATTTTTAGGACAGTGTGTTTATAATATCATTTTATGTAGATATCCACATTTATTTAATATTTTTCTTCCGCAGTTTTTATTGAAAATGCAATATTTGATATCTCAAAACCCTGATGTGATGGACAAAAACTGATGCCAGATTTGGAATCGGCACCCCAAAATTACCTTAAAACCGTTGGAATACCTTATGCGAGAAAAAGTGTGTTGACCAGTGTAATTATGTCAAATGCATTGTGTTTAATACTAATGCAATTATGTTAATTGAATTGTTTTTTAAACTGATTGGGCTTACACCATACATGGCCTAGTCTCACCGGATGTGTGTCAGTAGAACAGAGAACGACGGACAGCACAAGGACAGTTGCCACGCGTAACAGAGCGTCTGTCACTCGGGGCGAGCAGCTGTATCACGGGATATCTTTGTTGTCAAGATCAAAGTTATGAAAAAATAAGAATAGGTTTGACCCTTTCTTCTAGATTTGAAGCTTTCGTGACTGCAAGGATTAGGTTTTTTCGGTAAAGTCACGTAGGTAAAAATTTAAAATTAATTAAAGTAAAATAAAAAATAAAATAAAAATCACGACGTTTCTCACTTGATACAGCAATCGTGCTGTGACGGTTCCACCTGAAGACGGAAGCTTGTGTTGCCTCCGAAACGTCGTGATTTATTTTTATTTTACTTTTATTAATTTTATTTTTTTACCTACATGGTGACTTTACCGAAAAAAGCTAAGAGTTTGAACCTTTCTTCCAATAAAAAACAGGAGTTGTGTTAACATGTTCAAACACCAAATTGATTAAACCTGTAGCAAGGAATCAAATACTGCATCAAGCACACACGCAGTGCTTTGTGTGTGGGGACATGCAAATAAATGAATGCTTTAGGATAAAATAATTAAAATAAAACATAATAAAATACAATTAAAAATAACTAAGAATGTATTTCCCTTCTACGTGACTTTACCGAAAGAACCAAGAATATCTGAACGTATCTTAACATCTTAACAAAAGCTTAACCTCTGAACATCTTAAAACACGATTTAAAGCTTTCGTGACTGCAGGGATTCATCTTCTTGGTTCTTTCGGTAAAGTCACGTAGAGGGGAAATAATAAAATAATAAAAATAAACCAATAAATAATTCTCACGACGTTTCGGCCACAACGGCTGCTTGCGTTGTGGCCGAAACGTGAGAATTATTTTATGATGTTTTATTTTTATTATTTTATTATTTCCCTTCTACGCGACTTTACCGAAAGAACCAAGAAGATGAATCCCTGCAGTCACGAAAGCTTTAAATCGTGTTTTAAGATGTGCAGATGTCGAGCTTTTGTTAAGATGGTAAGATAACATGTTAAGATATGTTCAGATATTCTTGGTTCTTTCGGTAAAGTCACGTAGAAGGGAAATAATTTTTTTGTTATTTTTAATTGTATTTAATTATGTTTTGTTTTAATTATTTTATTGTTTCCCTTCTACGTGACTTTACCGAAAGAACCAAGAAGATGAATCCCTGCAGTCACGAAAGCTTTAAATCGAAATTCATCCAGCAGTATCCCACTTTCTCGCACGGCGGTGACGACGCTTCCGTTCGCTCGCTCGCTCGCTCGCTCAGCGTCTCGCGTGTCATCCGATTCTGGTCCGCGTTACGAGAACAAAACAAATTGTCGTTCGCCAGAATACATTCACCGCGTCGCAGGAGAACGGACTGTCTGTGTGTAAGCGCGTGTACGTGTGTGTAAGCGCGGCAGTCGCCCTCCAACAACAACGGAGGGCGGAGGAGCGACGATCACAACAACGAGCGGAGCGCCGGGTGGCTAAAGCACAGCAAGTTGGTACAGTAGGGGGCACAGGTGGTGAATCAGCCAGTCATCTCGGTCATCTCGGTCAGTCGACCCGTGGCACCTGCTGGGTCTGCCCCGTGACCTCCTGCCAGCGGGCGTTCGACACTTCACGTGGCCTCAAGGTGCACTTGGCCTGGCACAAGCGTCGTGGTGACGTCACCGCCACTTAGTGGTGGCGTAGTGGTTAGCGCTACGAACCCGAGTTCGATTCCCGCTCACGACCACCACCACCACCACCAACACCACCGGTGACGATTATCTGAAGCGGTCCTGGGCCTCCCCCTAGGTCGACTCAGCCTCGAATGAGTTACCAGGTGCTGTGTGTAGTAAACATCGTCACTGGGGGAGACAAAGGCGGCCGGGCGTGGTGCTGGCCACCCACCCCCTCGTGTGTGCTACAGTGCCGGTAGCCTTCATAGGTGCTGCTACTCGCTAACAGCACTTGCCCCAACAGTCTGTTAGAGGCTACACGGGGGATCTTTGTCTTTGTCTGTTTGTGTCGTGTTCGTGGTGCTTGTCATACACAACACGTGCCAGGCGGCGTGACGACTGACACGTGACGAGCGACACGTGCTACGCGTCAGTCACGTGATGGCTGACTCGGCGTGACGTGGACCGACACGTGCGTCAGTCACGTGACGACTGACACGTGACGAGCGACACGTGCTACGCGTCAGTCACGTGACGGCTGACGCGGCGTGACGTGGACCGACACGTGCGTCGGTCACGTGACGAATGACGCGGCTTTGGGTCAGAGTCGTATCCTTGGCTTTAGTCACGTGCTTGTTTGGCTTCATCGGTACATTTTGCATAAGATTTGCATATTTTATAACAACAACAACAACAAAGGTGCAGCCCCTGCCATTGCGAGCTCAAGACACTGCTGGTGGAAGGGAACCCGCCTTCCCCCCACCCCCCCTACCTCCACCCACTTCTAGAGTGTGTTTTCGGCCTACTCTTCCACGCCTTGGAAGAGGTGGCGATGACCCACACTTGACATGCCCGGTCGTACACTAACGGTGGACTTACCCAGTTATATCTTCGTGGTTCTTTCGGTAAAGTCACGTAGAAGGGAAATAATAAAATAATAAAAATAAAACATTTTAAAATACAATTCTCACGACGTTTCGGCCACAGCGCAAGCAGCCGTCCTCAGGTGAAGAACAGGTCTGTCGGGAAGACAGCGTCTGAATGAAACACCTACAATGTAAGTAGGCCCCAGTAAACTATGTAGTTCACAGAAGCGACTCTGGCTATATCGCAAATCATAGCTCAGATATTGAATGCTAAACTATCAACTTTTTTACACCATTGGTATCTCATTTGCCAGTAAAAAATATGATAATTGTTTTTTTTACCCTTTCATCTGGTCCAACCCATGTGAGAATAGGCTCTGAGGAAAGCTGTCTCGGGTGTGGACCAATCAACTTCAAGGACAGTGCACAAACATTATCAGAGTTATGTTTTTTGTTTGAATTATGACTGCAGGTATTGTGGTCTATTCAAACATGACTCCTCGTAAAAAAGGTGTCAGTTTTGTTGCCAGATGAAAGGGTAAAAAACCAATTATCATATTTTTTACTGGCAAATGAGGTTCCAATGGTGTAAATGTTTTACCCCGAGCTCTCATACTCTGATGGTGCATTGTCTTTGAGTTGTGCGCCTTTTGACGTCATCTGGTCCAACACCATGTGAGACTAGGCTCTAAGGAAAGCTGTCTCGTGTGTGGACCAATCAACTTCAAGGACAGTGCATATCATTATCAGAGTTATGTTTTTTGTTTGAATTATGACTGCAGGTATTGTGGTCTATGCAAACATGACTCCTCGTAAAAAAAGGTGTCAGTTTTGTTGCCAGATGAAAGGGTAAAAAAACCAATTATCATATTAACTTTTTTTATTTAATTTTACCAGGTAAGGCCTCACTGAGTTGCCGTGCAGATCTTTATCAGAATTGACCCTGCATGATAGCTGAACGAAATGGCTTAACATCATCATCACCATCACCACGTGGAAATGTACAGCAGCAACCAAACACTCGAAACGTGTGGTGACGTTGATTTTAAATGCGGAGGGGAAAAACCAGAGGAGCTACGGGGAGAGAGACACGCAAACTCCAAATATACAGCAGGCGTCAGGGTTGGGATTGAACACAGGACCTCCTGTATACCAGGTGAAGTAGTTAACATCTCATAGCCACCGTGATGATTGAGAGAGAGAGACACGCAAACTCCAAATATACAGCAGGCGTCAGGGGTTGGGATCGAACCCACGACCTCCTGTGTACCAGGTGAAATAGTTAACATCTCCTAGCCACCATGATGATTGAGAGCGAGAGAGACACGCAAACTCCAAATATACAGCAGGCGTCAGGGGTTGGGATCGAACCCACGACCTCCTGTGTACCAGGTGAAATAGTTAACATCTCCTAGCCACCATGATGATTGAGAGCGAGAGAGACACGCAAACTCCAAATATACAGCAGGCGTCAGGGGTTGGGATCGAACCCACGACCTCCTGTGTAACAGGTGAAATAGTTAACATCTCCTAGCCACCATGATGATTGAGAGGGAGAGAGACACGGAAACTCCAAAAATACAGCAGGCGTCAGGGTCGGGATCGAACCCACGACCTCCTGTGTACCAGTGAGGCCTCAAACCTGGTAAAATAAAAAAAAACACAGTTGATAGTTTTTTGTTTATAGTTTTCAGATGTTCAAATACCAAATAGACACGAGGCCATCATCACGCCTGCACTGACCACGCATTCATTGGCGAAATATTCAAAAGAGGCACGTTCCGATAACACTGGTCAACACACTTTTTCTGGCATAAGGTATTCCAACGGTTTTAAGATCATTTTGGGGTGCCGATTCCAAATCTGGCATCAGTTTTTGTCCATCACATCAGGTTTTTGAGATATCAAATATTGCCTTTTCAATAAAAACTGCAGAAGAAAAATATTAAATTAATGTGGATATCTACATAAAATGATGATATTATAAACACACTATCCTAAAAATACCGCACCGTATTTTAACACTAAAGCAGTCACTGACGCGCAACAACTTGCAATCATAAGTGACAGAGTTAATTTCTGGTAAAATCAATGAAAATGGGGTATGCCGATAGCATAAAATGCGATGTGATAGAGCAAATCTGAGATCAGATTTGGAATCGGCACCCTGAAATTAGTCTAGAACAGCTGCAAAAGTCCAGGCCAGAAAAAAATGTTTTTTTTTTTTGACCAGTGTAATTAACGCACGCATTGTTCTTGTGGACGGATTGGCCTACGCCAGACAGAGAGCTTATTTCGTGGCCTCTTGGTGAGCGCTCCGTTTCGTGGAAATACATTCGCTGGTACGGCGATTGGACCCGGTGAAGAGTACTGAAACACTGTTTGTTTCCTTGCGAATGAATACGCATTATACTGATGGCATCGTAACCCCGGGTTCGGGAGTACGTAAAATTCAGGAGAAGTAAAAATGCACTGGCTCCAACATCTACTACCAGTGATTTAAAGCTTTCGTGACTGCAGGGATTCGTATTCTTGGTTCTTACGGTAAAGTCACGTAGAAGGGAAACAATAAAAAAAAACGATAAAATAATAAAAATATAAAATAAAATAAATTAAATATAAAATAATAAAATAATTTAAATATAAAACGATAAAATAAAAAATATATAAAACAATAAAATTCTCACGACGTTTCGACTGCAACACAAGCAATCGTCATCAGGTGACACCTGATGTTTTATATTTTTCTTATTTTATTGTTTCCCTTCTACGTGACTTTACCGAAAGAACCAAGAATATATATCTACTACTAGTGTTTGTTCAAGCTCCTTACGCTACGACAGGGTGCTTCAACATTTTTTTTAACACTTGACAATTTGCAATAATTTCACGAGAAATGTCCCTCCAGGCTCTGGAGACAACCTGGAGTAGATTCCAAGCGTAGCGTGACAGTGATGGCGAACAAGTGGGAGACCATACGTAGGTAGAAAATAAATCACGACGTTTTGGGTGCAAATAAAACAAATCTAGCAGCCTCCTACCCTTGTTATTGAGCTGATCTGGCCCATGTCTTCCAATCACTCCAGACCAGGTGCCAGCATCATGACCAACTCGGGCATTGAAGTCACCAACAAGATGACTCTATCCCGAGCGGCCACTGTAGCCAGCACCTGTGACAGGTCAAAGAAGGCATCTGACTCATCGGCTTTGCCTGCATCCCTCCACGGATGTTCGTCTTCGGTGGGGGCATAAGTAACAACGACCACCACTCCTCGCCTCTGGTTGATGAGAAGGCGAGCCCAAAGTAGCCTGGGGCTTACAGCTTTCCACACCTCACCACCACGCCCCCTTCATTATTTTGTTCAGAAGAGCCACTCCCCGTTGTTTGGCAGTCTCCTGCCCCGAGTAGAGGACTGTCCACCCCTCATGGCAGCAGGAGCCAGAGCCGGTCCACCGGACCTCCTGAACACCACAGAGATCCAGGCGGTACCGGTCCAGCTCCCGACAAGAGGACTGGCAGCCTCTCCTCCAGGAGACGTCATAGACGCCTGTCCCCCCAGGGCCTCCGGCACAAGCTTAATAAATGTTTTACCTCGTAGTTTAGTGGTAGTTAAAGTTAAAGGTGGAGGGGTTACCAGCCCCTCGCACCCATCCAGAGCCCCCATTTGGCCGCTGTGGTTTTTACAAACGCCATGAAGGGAAAGGCCAATCGGAATTGGCCCTCCCCCCACGGCACTACCCACCACAACGTCGTACCACTCGTAACCCTTGTAAAGCACCTTCGATAAAGGTGCTTTATAAATGCAAGTTAAGTGAACCGTACTCCGTGTGGAGAGTTCATTAATTCCCTTTCATGGGGGGAGGGGGGGGGAACGTAGGCTTGGGTGGTATTTACTTAACTCATAATATAATTAGTTCATAGACAGTCGTCATCCGGGTAGAGAGTACTTAACATCTTTCCTGAAGATTAATTGCCGAAATAAATAGTTCTGGTGGAGGGTATTAGTATGACTCTCCACCAGATAGACTTAATAGTTATTAACTTATAAGCTCCAGCTCAGCTGTTACTGACTCGGTTATCTGGCTTGAATCACCTGAATGTGAAATTGTAGCCGCTGTTGTTGCTGCTGTTATTGCTCTGCATTGACCATCAGCAGCCATGCTGATAGCCTAGCTGTAGGCTTTAGGCCGCTGTGAGTTAATTTTTAATTAAAATGTTTTAATTATTAATGTAAAAGCTTTAAATTTAAATGTTTCTATTTTAAAAAAAAACATCAGGGAATGTAACATTGTTAAACATTAACTCCCTTTCACACACGCGGGGGTACGATACGAAGGGAGAGTTTGAGGCCTAGTTCTAGGCTTTAGGCCTAGCTGTAGGCTTTAGGCCGCTGTGAGTTAATTTTTAATTTAAATGTTTTAATTAAAAACTATCTCAGGGAATTATAAGGGAATGTTACACTTGTTTAGCCAGGAAAGCCTCACTGAGTCTAAAGGTTTTTGTAGGGTCCTGCCAAGTGTTTGCAGTAGGGGGCGATGTTGCTATACGTACGGACGGACGGACGATATAATCTATTGTAGGCTGGTTCACTTCGTTCCTACCAGTATAAATATTACTTTATATGACTAAAGCAGCAGCGGCATGAACTCTGGTGGAGAGTACTTAACACGGAGGGGAAGGGGGCGATTATAATTCCTATAAGGCAGTAGAAACCCCTGGGTAGAGAGTAGTTAGTGCTCCCCTCAAGCTGGAGGAGAGTAGATTTTGATGTAAAGCTTTCCTGGCTGCAGGGATTCTTCATATTCTTGGTTCTTTCGGTAAAGTCATCACGTAGAAGGGAAATAATAAAATAATAAAAATATAAAACAATACAATAACAAAAATAGAAAACAATAAAATAAAAAAAATATAAAACAAGAAAATAATAACAAAATTAAACAATAAAAATTCTCACGACGTTTCGACTGCAACACAAGCAATCATCATCGGGCGTGAAATCCACAGCAATAAAATTTGAAAAAAGGAAAAAAAAAATCTTGCTGTGGATTTCACACCTGACGATGATTGCTTGTGTTGCGGTCGAAACGTCGTGATAATTTTTATTGTTTGATGTTTTTATCATTTTATTGTTTCCCTTCTACGTGACTTTACCGAAAGAACCAAGAAGCTGGAGGGGAGTAGTTAAGGGATCCATCAACTCTCCCCCACCCGCCCCTCTTCCCAAAGTGAAACTTCCCCCCAGGAATTCCAAAGAGAAGCAAATAATTTTAGCAGCATTTACAACAAAAACCACACGCCACGAACAGCAGCTGTGTGTCAAAGGGATCACTTCACCCCAAGGATGGTTGTTCCCGCTGTAAGTTTAACAAACGCGACCAATAGTATCCATAATAGAGAAGGTTTTGTAAATGTTGTAGTGGGTTTAACTCACCATCTACACACAACCGGTTAGTGCTGAACAAGTAACGGATTGGACACCTTGTGTGTTCACGTGACACAAATCCCCTTAACTAATCGGCCGTGTTGGGTGGTGGTGGCGGTGGCGGGGTTTAACGACACATTTATATTTACGGTGATCTGACCCCAACAATAAAAAAATTCTAGATTTGAAGCTTTCGTGACTGCAAGGATTCATATTCTTAGGTTTTTTCGGTAAAGTCATGTAGGTAAAAAAATAAAATTAATAAAAGTAAAATAAAAATAAAAATCACGACGTTTCGGAGGCAACACAAGCTTCCGTCTTCAGGTGGAACCGTCACAGCACGATTGCTGTAACAAGTAAGAGAAATTCAGGGCCTGCCTTGGCTCCTCCCACCCTCAACCAGTATTTATGCAAGGACGGTTTTCTTGGAATTTCTCATTTACTTGATCCAGCAGTCGTGCTGTGACGGTTCCACCTGAAGACGGAAGGTTGTGTTGCCTCCGAAACGTCGTGATTTTCATTTTATTTTACTTTCATTATTTTTTTACCTACGTGACTTTACCGAAAAAACCTAAAAAAATGAAAAAAATCTCCGTTTTCGATTCTTCCCCACCGTGTTTTGGTCACCGACCTCGCATTTCGTCTACTTGTGTGAGCCCAACTTTATTTTCCTTCTACAAATGTGCACAACGGTGAACGGAGTCCTCGTTCAAAGTGATTGCGGTGGTGGTAGCAGTAAGTAACAGATGGTGGTGGTAGTAGTTAGTAGTAAGTCACAGATGGTGGTAGTAGTTAGTAGGCCTCGGCAAGGTAAGGTAATTTACCCTTTCAACCGGGTAAAAGGATAACGGGTAAAGGTGTCGACATGCCAAGGGGTAAGGTAAAGGGTAGGGTAAAGGTAGCGCGGAAGAATTACCCGGTAGGGTAAAGGTAGCGCAAAGTATTACCCGGTAAATACCTTGTTTACCACTCGCTAAAAGCTCCGTGGCGCAGTCCGTGGCCTCCATTTAAAATTGGAATCATCGAGAGTATTCTATATGAATAAAGCGCTCTACCTTGTAGCATTTACCTGTTATAAACCTTGTTCATGTGTAGTAGTACCCCAGTAATTACCCTATAAATTACCCTGTAATAGGGTAATTTATATGGGGTAAAGGTAAAAGGTATGGTAAAGGTAGGCTCGTTGCTTTTGACCTTTGACCTTACCTTGCTAAAGGGTAAAAGGTAAGGGTAGAGTGATTGTGTTGTGGTAAGGGTAAAAGGTAGGGTAAAGGTATGCTCGTTGCTTTTGACCTTTTACCTTACCACAATACAATCACTCTACCCTTACCTTTTACCCTTCAGCAAGAAAAGGTCAAAGGTCAAAAGCAACGAGCCTACCTTTACCCTACCTTTTACCCTTAGCCCATACAAATTACCAGATTACAGGGTAATTACTGAGGCACTAGTAAGGTAGGGTAAAGGTAGGCTCGTTGCTTTTGACCTTTTACCTTACCTTGCTAAAGGGTAAAAGGTAAGGGTAGAGTGATTGTATTGTGGTAAGGTAAAAGGTAGGGTAAAGGTAGGCTCGTTGTTTTTACCTTTTACCTTACCTTCCCGAGGCCTAGTAGAGTTAGCAGTAAGCCACAAATGGTGGTGGTAGTCAGCAATAGCAATAAGTCACAAATGGTGGTGGTAGTCAGCAGTGGCAGTAAGACAGCTTCGCGTCCTGAAAATCGGCGCGTTGGGCGATAAAAAAACAGCGCGCGAAACTGAAAACCGGTTTCCCTCATACATGTCGTAGCAACAACAAAGTTTGATGTAGCAGTACAACGTAGCAGTACGACTACCACTACTACTGCGCACACCACGCAGGGAGACCGCGGGCCTAACAACTTTAGGGTACGCCGCGGCCATGTTACCGTATCACTGTGTCGCTGAGACTCGCTCAGGCGCGCGTCTCAAGAGAGAAGTTCGTTGCCGGACGCTCAAAAAACGTGTTGTAACAGCGGGCGCATTCGTTCTGTGTTATAACAGGCGGGGTATGTTCTGTGTTATAACAGGCGGAGGGCGTTCTGTGTTATAACAGACGTTCTGTGTTATGAGGCGTTCTGTGTTATAACAGACGGGGGGTGGACGTTCTGTGTTATAAGAGGCGGAGGGCATTCTGTGTTATAAGAGGCATTCTGTGTTATAACAGACGGGAGGCGTCCTGTGTTATAACGGTGCGGGCAATCCGCGCGCGGTGTGTGAACAGTAACAGTTCAAACATCCCCCCCAACCGAGGCGTTCCCCACCCTGCACCCCCCCCCCCCTCCCATGAAATCGTTGCACTGGCTGGTTGGGCGGGTGGGCGGTGGGGGTCGTTTGCGAATGTGAAAACGGTTAGAAACGTCGTGACGAAACAAACCCCCTCAAGTACGAAGGCTTAAACAACTTAAAGCTGAACTCGGGCGCGGCGCTTGCCCGCGCCCATCTCACGATTGAAACACGCAGACGAACGACGAACGATCCGCCGCGTGTAGCTCGCAAAGCCCGAAGTCCAGTACCGCTTGACAGAGGTCGCAAACGGGTTTTGATTCCTTACCCGTACACGTACCCGGCCGCACCAGGGTCGCAAACGGGTACCCGATACCCGTAACCCTACCCGATACCCGGCTACCCGTACCCGGCCGGGTATCGGGTAGGGTACGGGTACCCGATTGCGACCTCTTGGATGAAGCCATGTTGCAGGCGCGGGTGGGTTGATTCTAGGAACTTGAATTGTGAGAAGAGACAAGACGTTGGGAAATGAGTGACAAACGGTGACTCACCAGTGACTCACGGCCTACCCGTACCCGGCCGCACCAGGGTCGCAAACAGGTACCCGTACCCGGCCGGGTACGGGTAGCCGGGTATCGGGTAGGGTACGGGTATCGGGTACCCGGTTGTGACCTCTGCCGCTCGACGACAAGGGGGGGGGGGGGGGGGCGGGCGGCGAGGAGGGTTACGAGGGCGGCATGGGTACACCGATTGTTTTCTTGCAAATGACGACGTTGACCAATTTCTCTCGTAGCCCCGCCCACCACCCCCACGTTCCATTCCCTGGTTACCACATTCAGATAATCTCCCCTCCCCCCCTTAACTTGTATTTAAGGGCTGGTCTCTTGGAGTTTTCTTCACTCGATGCAGTAATTTTAGCTGTGACGGTCCCACCTGATGACGGAGACTTGTGTTGCCTCCGAAACGTCGTGATTTATTATTTTACTTTATTTCCATTATTACTTTTATTAACTTTTTATTTACTTTTTTACCTACATGACTTTACCGAAAAAAAACCTAAGAGTGTGTACCCATGACCCACGCGCCCACGATTGCACGAGCCATTATCAGTAACCAGAGCTGCCCCCCTCCCCCCGCCACCACACCACCAACCCCCGCCAGGACTAATAGCCCCCCTCTCTCTCTCGACCGCTCGTTATCTCCCAGACGGAAGCCGATGGTCTTGTCGGAGGTTCTCCGGTTACCGAGGGCGGTCGAAGTGACGCACGAGGGCGCGCGCGTCTGCGTCTGCGTGTACCCGTGGGACCCCTCCATCAATCCACAAGCTCAGCGGGCCGATCGTCTCAAGGCGCAACCTCCCCAAAGCGCTTACCGTGGCGCCCATGAGCAGTTTGGCCGCTGCTATAAATGTCCATGCGATGACGACGATGATGACGATGATGATGACGATGATGATGATGATGATAGCGACGATGATGACGATGATGACGATGATGATGACGATGATGACGATGATGACGATGATGATGACGATGATGACGATGGCGACGATGATGATGACGATGATGACGATGATGACGACGATGATGACGATGATGATGATGATAACGATGATGATGACGATGATGACGATGATGACGATGATGATGATGATGATGGCGACGATGATGACGATGATGACGATGATGACGACGATGATGACGATGACGATGATGATGACGATGATGACGATGGCGACGATGATGATGACGATGATGATGACGATGATGACGATGATGACGATGATGACGATGGCGACGATGATGACGATGATAATGACGATGATGACGATGGCGACGATGATGATGACGATGATGACGATGATGACGATGATGATGACGATGATGACGATGATGATGATGACGATGACGACGATGATGACGATGACGATGGCGAAGATGATGATGACGACGATGATGACGATGATGACGACGATGATGACGATGATGATGACGACGATGATGACGACGATGATGACGATGATGACGATGATGACGATGATGACGATGATGACGATAAGCCACTTTGCCGAGCTATCAGGCCGCTTATGAAAAAATAGCTACACAGGCCAGTGGGGCTTTACCTGGAACATAAAATAGGTACATCTTAGTTTCGTCTGTGGATCTCGGTGTATCTCTGTGGGGTTTCTATTCATACTCTAAGTTTTTTCGGTAAAGTCACGTGGGTAAAAAAATGAAATTAAAATTAATAAAAATAAAATAATAAAAATCACGACGTTTCGGAGGCAACACAATGACGGAGACTTGTGTTGCCTCCGAAACGTCGTGATTTTTATTATTTTATTTTTTATAAATTTAAATTTCATTTCACACAATGACGGAGACTTGTGTTGCCTCCGAAACGTCGTGATTTTTATTATTTTATTTTTATTAATTTTTATTTCATTTTTTACCTACGTGACTTTACCGAAAAAAAACTAAGAGTATGCATCCTTGCAGTCACGAAAGCTTCAAATCTAGAGTTTCTATTCATCTCTGTGTATCTCTATGGGTTTCTCTCTATGTGTCCCTACGCGTTTAGAGCAGGCATGGCATCATTTAATCTGGCCCTCCCAAAGCAAACCTGGAAAAGCAGTTGCGAGTAGCAACATCATCATCATCATCAACACCAGCTCACATCATCACACGCCTCGCCAAAGAGACGCAGTTCCAGCCCATCGCATTAGGGGCGAGTTAATGAAACGTTTGACCGAATATAACAACGGGTTAATTTTTAAGTTGATAATTGTGTATGGCCCGCGAATGATGTTATAAATATCCCCACCCCTGGTTTATAGTATTTGGCTGCTGATATACATTTCCACATTACGATGATCGTGATAAGTCACTTGATTGAGCTGCGATCATTTGCGATGTCGCTTCTTCAAACAGAGCTACAGAGCTACAGGGCGGTTTAAAGTTGTGGGTGGTGACCGCCAACTCGGAAGAGTAGGCCCAATACGCGCCCACGCTGGCGGTGCTACGAGAGAATCGCCGGCGGTCGGCATCGGCATCGGCATCGGCGTGCCCGCCAAGTTCGTTTCGATTTAAAGCTTTCGTGACTGCAGGGATTCATCTTCTTGGTTCTTTCGGTAAAGTCACGTAGAAGGGAAGTAATAAATAATAAAAATAAAACATAATAAAATAATTCTCACGACGTTTCGGCCACAACGCAAGCAGCCGTCCTCAGGTGAAGACCAGGTCTGTCGGGGAGACAGCATCTGAATGAAACACCAATACGCTTGGAGCGTCTATTTAAGCTGCTGGGTTGGAAGGGGGGAAGGGCGCCTTGACAAAGAATTTGCATATCAAGAGGAATTTAGCATATTTATGGGAAATGCAGGTATGTGATTAGTACTACTTGTGAAATGCGTAGGAGGTGGGCGGGGGGTTTTATTTTATTATGTTTTATTTTTATTATTTTATTACTTCCCTTCTACGTGACTTTACCGAAAGAACCAAGAAGATAGTGACGTCTCGTCAAATCGCATTCGAATACAAACGTCCATTTCAAAAAAAGCTACGACCATGACAATAATAGCAAACAAAATCGATACGTGCGTGCGTGTATAAAAAATAAGTTTAAAAAAAGGAACTTTAAAAAAAGTTATTCAGCTCCAAGTGGACGGAGGGCGTTTGTAGGTGCAAGGCGGTGAGCGGGGGAGGGGGGGTCTGGTGACATTCATTGAGATCGGTGAGCCACATAGAGACCTCTCCATTAACCCTCTCATAGAGTTCACTTTCATAGAGACCCGTTTTCCACAGCGACCTTTTCCCGTGAACTATCTTGCTAATGCGATGAAAGGCGCGGCGACGCAAGTAACAGCCAGAAGTCATCAGCGGTCGCAGGCATCATCGACCCCCTGAACCTCGATGACCCCTTGACCTTTTATCTCTTAACCCCCATCTCTCCTCCCACTCCCCCCACCGATGGCTGACCAATCGCTCGCTCGATCACGCGCTCGTTCGCTATCTCCCTCTCGGTCTCTCACCCCCATCTCTCTCTTTTTCTCTTTTTTATTTACGATCAGTGGAAACAAGAAGATGCTCGGTGTATTCGGCACTTTGCTTCGTTCATCATTTCTCCATCCCTCCGTCTCTCCCCGTCTCTCTCAGTCTCTCTCCACTCCGTCTCTCTCTCTCTCTCTCTTCTGTCTCCCCCATCTCTCTCCCATCCCTCCGTCTCTCCGTCTCTCCCCGTCTCTCCCCGTCTCTCCCCCCCTCTCCGTCACTCTCCCCACCCCGTCTCTCCCCACCCCGTAGCTCTCCCTACCCCGTCTCTCCCACCCCGTCTCTCCCACCCCGTCTCTCCCCACCCCGTCTCTCCCCACCCCGTCTCTCCCACCCCGTCTCTCCCCACCCCGTCTCTCCCACCCCCTCTCTCCATCTCGCCCCCACGTCCCTCAGCCTTCGACTCTCCCCGCCCCTCCACCCACCCACCCACCCACCCCTCCACCCACCCCTCTCTCCACCGCGCTCACTCGGGCCGCTCCAGCCTCTCGCGCACGTCGGCGGGCAGCGCGTCGTACACCTCCTGCTCCACCACCAGGCCCGCCCGCCGCAGCGACGTGCACTCCCGCAGCTCGGCGGGCAGCGCCTCCAGCGGGTTGCCCCGCAGCTCAAGGGTCGCGAGCGCCACCAGCGACGCCACCTTGGGCGACAGCGCCGTCAGCGCGTTCCCGCCCAGCCTCAGCGTCTTGAGCTTGCGGCAGAAGAACAGCTCCTCGGGCAGGGACTCCACCTTGTTACCGGCGAGCGACAGGAAGAGGAGGCTCTGCAGGACGCCCACCTCGGGCGGCACGAAGCGAATCTCGTTGTGCGCCAGGTCGAGGTGGCGCAGCTTGTTGCAGAGGAAGAGGTGCGAGGGGAGCACGCTGATGCGGTTGCGCGTCAGGTATAGGCGCTCGAGGTGGCCGAGCCGCTTGATGTGCTCCGGGATGGTGGCGATGTGGTTGTGCCACAGCTTGAGCGTCGTCAGCTTGTGCAGGTGCTGGAAGCTGAGGATCTCCTCGATCGAGCGCAGGCTGTTGTCACGCAGGTCCAGGTCCTTGTGGTGGCGGGGTGGGGAGAGGGGGGGGTGGTGAGGGGGGGGTGTTGAGCAATTATCAGGCAAGTGCGGTGCGTAACGGCTGAGCGAGCTGTTTTGAAATTACCACCACCACCAACCTCCCTCTACCACCACCACCATCTCCCTCCCTCCACCACTACCACCACCACCACCACCTCCCTCCCTCCCTCCCACCACCACCATCTCCCTCCCTCCACCACCACCACCCCCTCCTCTACCACCCCACCCACACGCTCCCCCACCCAACCACCCACCCCCCACCCACCCTCCCATACACCATCCCTCCCACCCTCCACCACCACCACCTCCTCCCTTATCACCACCACCACCTCCCCCACACCACCACCACCAACTCCCACCTCCACCACCTACCACCACCACCCACCTCCCACCTCCCTCTACCACCACCACCACCATCTACCTCCCTCTACCACCACCACCTCCCTCCACCACCACCACCACCACCTCCTCCCTCCACCACCACCACCACCACCTCCTCCCTCCACCACCACCACCACCTCCTCCCTCCACCACCACCACCACCACCTCCCTCCACCACCACCACCACCACCTCCCTCCACCACCACCACCTCCCTCCCTCCACCACCACCACCTCCCTCCCTCCCTCCCACCACCACCACCACCTCCCTCTTTCTCCCTCCACCACCACCACCACCACCACCTCCCTCCCTCCCTCCACCACCACCACATCCTCCTCCTCCCTCCCTCCCTCCCTCCCTCCCTCCCTCCCTCCCTCCCTCCCTCCCTCCCTCCCTCCCTCCCTCCCTCCACCACCACCACCACCTCCCTCCCTCCCTCCCTCCCTCCACCACCACCCTCCACCACCACCACCACCCCTCCCACCACCACCACCACCCCCCCACCACCGCCTCTCACCTGCAGGTTGAGGAGGCTGAAGATGGAGTGGGGGATGCGCTCGAGGTCGCAGTTGATGAGTTCCAGCTGCGTGAGTCCGGCGAGCTTCTTCAGGCTGTTGAGCACCACCATGCGTGTGCCGTCGTTGTTGACGGACAGCCGCTGCAGGTGGCTCGCCACGTCCAACACCGCAGCCGGCAGCTTGCTCATCGTGCCACGGAGATGCAGCGAGCGCAGCGCCTTGAGCTCACGCAGCGACTCGAGGGAGAAGTTGCCGCCGCTACCCGCCGCCGCCGCCGCCGCCGCCGCCGCTGCTGCTGCCACCGCCGCCGCCACGTTGGATGTCGGGGCGAGACTCTGCGTGGAGGTAGAGCTCCTCCAGGGCCTGGGCCACACGCCGACACGCACACGCCGACCAGTACCGTCAAGAGCGCTCCTTTGCATTTTTTTTAACCGTAATTATTTTTTTAAAAAATGTAATTCAAAACCTTTTCTGGAATTGTATATATACAAAAAAAATATCAGCCGGCTTGTGAAGCTCGTTCGTTGTGGTATAATGTGTACGTGTATTAATTCGTGCGGTGTGGAAGTAAATACAACAGTGTGTGGAGTGTAAAAATATATTAGATCATATGTAAATTGACAGACATCCACCGCGGAGACGGAGTGATGAAATCAGCTCATGTGCCAGTGCACGTTGGATGACTACATCGTAGGATTGCGAGAGATGGGGGCAAGCATGGCAATGCCGCCACGACGATTTCTCATCATCATCATCATCACAATTACTGCACCACCACCATCACTGCACCACCACAATCATCATCAGTTCATTATCACCACCATCACCACCATCACGATCATCATCATCATCATCACAACCACCACCACAATCATCAGCATCATCACCATCATCATCATCATCATCACAACCACCACCACAATCATCATCATCACCATCATCATCACAACCACAACCACTGCACCACCACCACTACGATTCTCATCATCATCATCATCACAACCACTGCAACACTACCACCACGATTCTCATCATCATCATCATCACCACAACCACTGCACCACCACCACCACGATTCTCATCATCATCATCACCATCATCATCACAACCACAACCACTGCACCACCACCACCACGATTCTCATCATCATCATCATCACAACCACTGCACCACCACCACCACGATTCTCATCATCATCATCACCACAACCACTGCACCACCACCACTACGATTCTCATCACCATCATCATCACCACAACCACTGCACCACCACCACCACGATTCTCATCATCATCATCACCACAACCACTGCACCACCACCACTACGATTCTCATCATCATCATCACCACAACCACTGCACCACCACCACCACGATTCCCATCATCATCATCATCACCACAACCACTGCACTACCACCACCACTACGATTCTCATCATCATCATCACCACAACCACTGCACCACCACCACTACGATTCTCATCATCATCATCATCACCACAACCACTGCACTACCACCACTACGATTCTCATCATCATCATCATCACCACAACCACTGCACCACCACCACTACGATTCTCATCATCATCATCATCACAACCACTGCACCACTACCACCAACGATTCTCATCATCATCATCACCACAACCACTGCACCACCACCACTACGATTCTCATCATCATCATCATCATCACCACAACCACTGCACCACCACCACTACGATTCTCATCATCATCATCATCACAACCACT
>NC_136342.1:1394816-1408536 GCF_964198595.1 Lampetra fluviatilis | reverse complement strand
TATGTGTCTATGTGGGTCTCTGTGTGTCTCTGTGTATCTCTGTGTGTCTCTGGGTCTCTGTGTATCTCTGTGGGTCTCTGTGTGTCTCTGTGTATCACTGTGGGTCTCTGTGTGTCTCTGTGTATCTCTGTGGGTCTCTGTGTGTCTCTGTGTGTCTCTGTGGGGTCTCTGTGTATCTCTGTGTGTCTCTGTGGGTCTCCGTGTGTCTCTATGGGTCTCTGTGTGTCTCTGTGTGTCTCTGTGGGTCTCTATGGGTCTCTGTGGGTCTATGTGTGTCTCTGTGTGTCTCTGTGTGTCTATGTGGGTCTCTGTGTGTCTCTATGGGTCTCTGTGTGTCTCTGTGGGTCTCTGTGTGTCTCTGTGTGTCTATGTGGGTCTCTGTGTGTCTCTGTGTGTCTCTAAGGGTCTCTGTGTGTCTCTGTGTCTCTGTGTGTCTCTATGGGTCTCTGTGTGTCTATGTGGGTCTCTGTGTGTCTCTGTGGGTCTCTGTGTGTCTCTATGTGTCTATGTGGGTCTCTGTGTGTCTCTGTGTATCTCTGTGTGTCTCTGGGTCTCTGTGTATCTCTGTGGGTCTCTGTATGTCTCTGTGTATCTCGGTGGGTCTCTGTGTGTCTCTGTGGGTCTCTGTGTGTCTCTATGTGTCTATGTGGGTCTCTGTGTGTCTCTGTGTATCTCTGTGTGTCTCTGGGTCTCTGTGTATCTCTGTGGGTCTCTGTGTGTCTCTGTGTATCACTGTGGGTCTCTGTGTGTCTCTGTGTATCTCTGTGTGTCTCTGGGTCTCTGTGTATCTCTGTGGGTCTCTGTGTGTCTCTGTGTATCACTGTGTGTCTCTGTGGGTCTCTGTGTGTCTCTGTGTGTCTCTGTGGGTCTCTGTGTGTCTCTATGAGTCTCTGTGTGTCTCTGTGGGTCTCTGTGTGTCTCTGTGGGTCTCTGTGTGTCTCTATGGTTCTCTGTGTGTCCTCTATGGGTGTCTGTGGGTTTCTGCGGGTCTCTGTGTGTCTCTGTGGGTCTCTGTGTCTCTGTGGGTCTCTGTGTGTCTCTGTGTGTCTCTGTGGGTCTCTGTGTATCTCTGTGTGTCTCTGTGGGTCTCCGTGTGTCTCTATGGGTCTCTGTGTGTCTCTGTGTGTCTCTGTGGGTCTCTATGGGTCTCTGTGGGTCTATGTGTGTCTCTGTGTGTCTCTGTGTGTCTATGTGGGTCTCTGTGTGTCTCTATGGGTCTCTGTGTGTCTCTGTGGGTCTCTGTGTGTCTCTGTGTGTCTATGTGGGTCTCTGTGTGTCTCTGTGTGTCTCTAAGGGTCTCTGTGTGTCTCTGTGTCTCTGTGTGTCTCTATGGGTCTCTGTGTGTCTATGTGGGTCTCTGTGTGTCTCTGTGGGTCTCTGTGTGTCTCTATGTGTCTATGTGGGTCTCTGTGTGTCTCTGTGTATCTCTGTGTGTCTCTGGGTCTCTGTGTATCTCTGTGGGTCTCTGTATGTCTCTGTGTATCTCGGTGGGTCTCTGTGTGTCTCTGTGGGTCTCTGTGTGTCCTCTATGTGTCTATGTGGGTCTCTGTGTGTCTCTGTGTATCTCTGTGTGTCTCTGGGTCTCTGTGTATCTCTGTGGGTCTCTGTGTGTCTCTGTGTATCACTGTGGGTCTCTGTGTGTCTCTGTGTATCTCTGTGTGTCTCTGGGTCTCTGTGTATCTCTGTGGGTCTCTGTGTGTCTCTGTGTATCACTGTGCGTCTCTGTGGGTCTCTGTGTGTCTCTGTGTGTCTCTGTGGGTCTCTGTGTGTCTCTGTGTGTCTCTATGAGTCTCTGTGTGTCTCTGTGGGTCTCTGTGTGTCTCTGTGGGTCTCTGTGTGTCTCTATGGTTCTCTGTGTGTCTCTATGGGTGTCTGTGGGTTTCTGCGGGTCTCTGTGTGTCTCTGTGGGTCTCTGTGTGTCTCTGTGGGTCTCTGTGTGTCTCTGTGGGTCTCTGTGTGTCTCTATGGTTCTCTGTGTGTCTCTATGGGTGTCTGTGGGTTTCTGCGGGTCTCTGTGTGTCTCTGTGGGTCTGCTATAACTTCCCACCACTACAACTACACCACCACCACTACACCACCACCACTACACCACCACCACTACACCACCACCACTACACCACCACCACTACAACTGCGTCACCACTTCACCACCACTAGGCCACGCCCACGAGGCATCACGCCTTTAAAGTCCTCCACAGGAAGTGATCCTATGGGGGACTGGTGGTGGTGGTGTTAGCGAGCACCTATTACACACACAGACATACACACAGACACACACACAGACACACACACAGACACACACACAGACACACAGACACATACACACAGACACACACACACAGACGCACACACACACACAGACATACACACAGACACACACACACAGATACATATACACACACACACAGATACATACACACAGATACATAGACACACACAGACACACACGTAGACACACAGACACACACACAAATACATGCTGACATGCTGTACACTGTAACACAAAGCTCACCCGGACAGTCGACATAGACTGTGGGGGCAAGTGCAGTGAGCGTCCAACTATCACGCACTGTACACAACACACTGTACACAACACACTGTACACAACACACTGTACACATCACACTGTACACAACACATTGCGCACCGCACGCACTGTACACCGCACGCACTGTACACCGCACGCACTGTACACAACACACTGTACACACTGCACACACTGTACACCACCCGCACTGTACACAACACACTGTACACACCGCGCACACTGTACACCGACTGCTGCTGCTGGTATTGACAGCCACTTGCCCGCCAGTCTGTGGAGGCTACACGGGGGACCTTTGTCTCTGTGTGATGGACCCTGCCCGGGTGTTCAACTTGGGCGTCTTGGTGAGAAGTCTCCACGCGATGCTCACAGGAGCCGTGCTGCTCGCACTCGTCACTCACCACACGGGTGAGTGGGGGAGTGAGTGAGTGGGTGAGTGGGTGAGTGGGTGAGTGGGTGAGTGAGTGGGTGAGTGGGGGGAGTGAGTGAGTGGGTGAGTGGGGGAGTGAGTGGGTGAGTGAGTGAGTGGGTGAGTGGGTGAGTGAGTGGGTGAGTGGGTGAGTGAGTGGGTGAGTGGGTGGGTGAGTGGGTGAGTGGGTGAGTGGGTGGGTGAGTGGGTGAGTGGGTGAGTGGGTGGGTGAGTGGGTGAGTGGGTGGGTGAGTGGGGGAGTGGGTGAGTGAGTGGGTGAGTGAGTGGGTGAGTGGGTGGGTGAGTGGGTGGGTGAGTGGGTGAGTGGGTGGGTGAGTGGGGGAGTGGGTGAGTGAGTGGGTGAGTGGGGGAGTGAGTGGGTGAGTGGGTGAGTGGGTGGGTGAGTGGGTGAGTGGGTGGGTGAGTGGGGGAGTGGGTGGGTGAGTGGGGGGAGTGAGTGAGTGGGTGAGTGGGTGAGTGGGGGAGTGAGTGGGTGGGTGAGTGGGTGGGTGAGTGAGTGAGTGGGGGAGTGGGTGAGTGAGTGGGGGAGTGGGTGGGTGAGTGGGTGAGTGGGTGAGTGGGTGAGTGGGTGGGTGAGTGGGTGAGTGGGTGGGTGAGTGGGTGAGTGGGGTGAGTGGGTGAGTGGGTGGGTGAGTGGGGGAGTGGGTGAGTGGGTGAGTGGGTGGGTGAGTGGGGGAGTGGGTGAGTGGGGGAGTGAGTGGGTGAGTGGGTGGGTGAGTGGGTGAGTGGGGGAGTGAGTGGGTGAGTGGGTGGGTGAGTGGGTGGGTGTGGAAGTGAGTGGGTGGGTGA
Source organism: Lampetra fluviatilis (assembly GCF_964198595.1). NCBI lineage: Eukaryota > Metazoa > Chordata > Hyperoartia > Petromyzontiformes > Petromyzontidae > Lampetra > Lampetra fluviatilis. The sequence continues at coordinate 1,404,772 of NC_136342.1, read as the reverse complement.
GTGGGTGGGTGAGTGGGGGAGTGAGTGAGTGAGTGGGTGAGTGGGTGAGTGGGTGAGTGGGTGGGTGAGTGGGGGAGTGAGTAAGTGGGTGAGTGGGTGAGTGGGGGAGTGAGTGGGTGAGTGGGTGAGTGGGGGAGTGAGTGAGTGGGTGAGTGGGGGAGTGAGTGGGTGGGTGGGTGAGTGGGTGAGGGGTGAGTGGGGGAGTGGGTGAGTGAGTGGGTGGGTGAGGTGAGTGGGGGAGTGAGTGGGTGGGTGGGTGAGTGGGTGAGTGGGTGAGTGGGGGAGTGGGGTGAGTGAGTGGGTGGGTGAGTGGGTGGGTGAGTGAGTGAGTGTGGGGAGTGGGTGTGTGAGTGGGGGAGTGGAGTGGTGTGAGTGGGGTGAGTGGGTGGGTGGGTGAGTGGGGGGGAGTGGGTGGGTGAGTGGGGGAGTGAGTGGGTGAGTGGGAGTGAGTGGTGAGTGGGGAGTGGGTGGTGAGTGGGTGAGTGGGGGAGTGGGTGGGTGAGTGGGGGAGTGAGGTGGGTGAGTGGGGGTGAGTGGGTGGGTGAGTGGGGGAGTGAGTGGTGTGAGTGGGGGAGTGAGTGGGGGAGTGGTGGGTGAGTGGGAGTGGGGGTGGGTGAGTGGGGAGTGAGTGGGTGGGTGAGTGGGGGAGTGAGTGGGTGAGTGAGGTGGGGGAGTGAGTGGGTGAGTGGGTGGAGTGAGTGGGTGAGTGGGTGGGTGAGTGGGGGATGTGAGTGGGGGAGTGAGTGGGTGAGTGGGTGAGTGGGGGAGTGAGTGGTGGGTGAGTGGGGGAGTGAGTGGGTGAGTGGGGAGGAGTGGGTGAGTGGGGGAGTGGGTGGGTGAGTGGGGAGTGGGGGGTGAGTGGGGGAAGTGAGTGGGTGAGTGGGGAGTGAGTGGGTGGGTGAGTGGGGGAGTGAGTGGGTGAGTGGGGGAGAGTGAGTGGGGGAGTGGGGGAGTGGGTGGGTGAGTGGGTGAGTGGGTGGGTGAGTGGGGGAGTGAGTGGGGGAGTGATGAGTGGGTGAGTGGGGAGTGAGTGGGTGGGTGAGTGGGGGAGTGAGTGGGTGGGTGAGTGGGGGAGTGAGTGGGTGAGTGGGGGAGTGAGTGGGGGAGTGGGTGGGTGAGTGGGTGAGTGGGTGGGTGAGTGGGGGAGTGAGTGGGGGAGTGAGTGGGTGAGTGGGGAGTGAGTGGGTGGGTGAGTGGTGGGTGAGTGGGGGAGTGGGTGGGTGAGTGGGGGAGTGGGTGGGTGAGTGGGTGAGTGGGTGGGTGAGTGGGGGAGTGGGTGGGTGGGTGAGTGGGTGAGTGAGTGGGTGAGTGGGTGGGTGAGTGGGGAGTGGGTGGGTGAGTGGGGGAGTGGGTTGGGTGAGTGGGGGAGTGGGTGGGTGAGTGGGGGAGTGGGTGGGTGAGTGGGGGAGTGAGTGTGTGAGTGGGTGGGTGAGTGGGGGAGTGGGTGGGTGAGTGGGGAGTGGGTGGGTGAGTGGGGGAGTGGGTGGGTGTGGGTGAGTGGGTGAGTGGGTGGGTGAGTGGGGGAGTGGGTGGGTGAGTGGGGTGGTGGGTGAGTGGGGGAGTGAGTGGGTGAGTGGGGGAGTGGGTGGGTGAGTGGGGGAGTGGGTGGGTGAGTGGGGGAGTGAGTGGGTGAGTGGGGGAGTGTGGTGTGGGTGAGTGGGGGAGTGAGTGGGTGAGTGGGGGAGTGAGTGGGGAGTGGGGGAGTGGGTGGGTGAGTGGGTGGGTGAGTGGGGGAGTGAGTGGGTGGGTGAGTGGGGGAGTGAGTGGGTGAGTGGGGGAGTGAGTGGGTGGTGAGTGGGGGAGTGAGTGGGTGGGTGAGTGGGGGAGTGAGTGGGTGATGTGGGGGAGTGAGTGGGGGAGTGGTGTGGGTGAGTGGGTGAGTGGGTGGGTGAGTGGGGGAGTGAGTGGGGGAGTGAGGTGGGTGAGTGGGGAGTGAGTGGGTGGGTGAGTGGGTGGGTGAGTGAGTGGGTGGGTGAGTGGGGGAGTGGGTGGGTGAGTGGGGGAGTGGGTGGGTGAGTGGGTGGGTGAGTGGGGGAGTGGGTGGGTGGTGTGAGTGGGTGAGTGGGTGGGTGAGTGGGTGGGTGAGTGGGGGAGTGGGTGGGTGAGTGGGGGAGTGGGTGGGTGAGTGGGGGAGTGGGTGGGTGAGTGGGTGAGTGGGTGGTGAGTGGGGAGTGAGTGTGTGAGTGGGTGGGTGTGTGGGTGAGTGGGTGAGTGGTGGGTGAGTGGGGGGTGAGTGGGTGGGTGAGTGGGTGAGTGGGGGAGTGAGTGGGTGAGTGGGTGGGTGAGTGGGTGGGGGTGAGTGGGTGGGTGAGTGGGTGAGTGGGGGAGTGAGTGGGTGAGTGGGGGTGGTGGGTGAGTGGGTGAGTGGTGGGTGAGTGGGTGAGTGAGTGGGTGAGTGGGTGGGTGAGTGGGTGGGTGAGTGGGTGAGTGGGGGAGTGAGTGGGTGGAGTGGGTGGGTGAGTGGGTGAGTGGGGAGTGAGTGGGTGAGTGGGGAGTGGGTGGGTGGGTGAGTGGGGAGTGAGTGGGTGGGTGAGTGGGGGAGTGAGTGGGTGAGTGGGGGAGTGAGTGGGGGAGTGGGGGAGTGGGTGGGTGAGTGGGGAGTGGGTGGGTGAGTGGGGGAGTGAGTGGGGAGTGAGTGGGGTGAGTGGGGAGTGGGTGGGTGGGTGAGTGGGGGAGTGAGTGGGTGGGTGAGTGGGGGAGTGAGTGGGTGAGTGGGGGAGTGAGTGGGGAGTGGGTGAGTGGTGGTGAGTGGGTGGTGGGTGGGTGAGTGGGTGAGTGAGTGGGGAGTGAGTGGGTGAGTGGGGTGTGAGTGGTGGTGAGTGGGTGGGTGAGTGGGTGAGGTGAGTGAGTGGTGGGTGAGTGGGGGGTGGGTGGGTGAGTGGGGGAGTGGGTGGGTGAGTGGGTGAGTGGGTGGGTGAGTGGGGGAGTGGGTGGGTGGGTGAGTGGGGGAGTGGGTGGGTGGGTGAGTGGGTGAGTGGGTGGGTGAGTGGGTGGGTGAGTGGGGAGTGGGTGGGTGAGTGGGGGAGTGGTGGGTGAGTGGGGGAGTGGGTGGGTGAGTGGGGGAGTGGGTGGGTGAGTGGGGGAGTGAGTGTGTGAGTGGGTGGGTGAGTGGGTGAGTGGGTGAGTGGGTGAGTGAGTGGGTGAGTGGGTGGGTGAGTGGGTGGGTGAGTGGGTGAGTGGGGGTGAGTGGGTGAGTGGGTGGGTGAGTGGGTGAGTGGGTGAGTGAGTGGGTGAGTGGGTGAGTGGGGGAGTGAGTGGGTGAGTGGGTGGGTGAGTGGGTGAGTGGGTGAGTGAGTGGGTGAGTGGGTGAGTGAGTGGGTGAGTGGGTGGGTGAGTGGGTGGGTGAGTGGGTGAGTGGGGGAGTGAGTGGTGTGAGTGGGTGGGTGAGTGGGTGAGTGGGTGAGTGAGTGGGTGAGTGGGTGAGTGGGGGAGTGAGTGGGTGAGTGGGTGGGTGAGTGGGTGAGTGGGTGAGTGAGTGGGTGAGTGAGTGGGGAGTGGGTGAGTGTGGAGTGAGTGGGTGGGTGAGTGAGTGGGTGAGTGAGTGGGTGGGTGAGTGAGTGTGGAGTGAGTGGGTGAGTGTGTGGGTGGGTGAGTGGGTGAGTGTGTGGGTGAGTGGGTGAGTGTGTGGGTGAGTGGGTGAGTGTGGAGTGAGTGGGTGAGTGGGTGGGTGAGTGGGTGGGTGAGTGTGTGGGTGAGTGGGTGGGTGAGTGAGTGTGGAGTGAGTGGGAGTGAGTGGGTGAATGTGTGGGTGGGTGAGTGGGTGAGTGTGTGGGTGAGTGGGTGAGTGTGTGGGTGAGTGGGTGAGTGTGGAGTGAGTGGGTGAGTGGGTGGGTGAGTGTGTGGGGTGAGTGGGTGGGTGAGTGAGTGTGGAGTGAGTGGGTGAGTGTGTGGGTGGGTGAGTGGGGAGTGGGTGGGTGAGTGGGTGAGTGGGGGAGTGGGTGGGTGAGTGTGGTGGAGTGAGTGGGTGAGTGGGTGAGTGTGGGTGAGTGGGGGAGTGAGTGGGTGAGTGGGGTGGGTGAGTGGGTGAGTGGGTGAGTGAGTGGGTGAGTGGGGGAGTGGAGTGGGTGAGTGGGTGTGTGAGTGGGTGAGTGAGTGGGTGAGTGAGTGAGTGGGGAGTGGGTGAGTGTGGAGTGAGTGGGTGGGTGAGTGAGTGGGTGAGTGAGTGGGTGGGTGAGTGAGTGTGGAGTGAGTGGGTGAGTGTGTGGGTGGGTGAGTGGGTGAGTGTGTGGGTGAGTGGGTGAGTGTGTGGGTGAGTGGGTGAGTGTGAGTGAGTGAGTGGAGTGGGTGGGTGAGTGGGTGGGTGAGTGTGTGGTGAGTGGGTGGGTGAGTGAGTGTGGAGTGAGTGGGTGAGTGTGTGGGTGGGTGTGGGTGAGTGTGTGGGTGAGTGGGTGAGTGTGTGGGTGAGTGGGTGAGTGTGGAGTGAGTGGGTGAGTGTGGAGTGAGTGAGTGGGTGAGTGAGTGAGTGGGTGGGTGGGTGAGTGAGTGGGGTGAGTGAGTGAGTGTGTGGGTGAGTGGGGAGTGAGTGGGTGAGTGGGTGAGTGAGTGGGTGAGTGGGTGGGTGGGTGGGTGGGTGAGTGGGTGAGTGGGTGGGTGAGTGAGTGAGTGGGTGAGTGAGTGGGGGAGTGGGTGAGTGTGGAGTGAGTGGGTGGGTGAGTGAGTGGGTGAGTGAGTGGGTGAGTGGGTGGGTGAGTGAGTGGGAGTGAGTGGGTGAGTGTGTGGGTGGGTGAGTGGGTGAGTGTGTGGGTGAGTGGGTGAGTGTGTGGGTGAGTGGGTGAGTGTGGAGTGAGTGGGTGAGTGGGTGGGTGAGTGGGTGGGTGAGTGTGTGGGTGAGTGGGTGGGTGAGTGAGTGTGGAGTGAGTGGGTGAGTGTGTGGGTGGGTGAGTGGGTGAGTGTGTGGGTGAGTGGGTGAGTGTGGAGTGAGTGGGTGAGTGTGGAGTGAGTGAGTGGGTGAGTGAGTGAGTGAGTGAGTGTGTGGGTGAGTGGGGAGTGAGTGGGTGAGTGGGTGAGTGAGTGGGTGAGTGGGTGGGTGGGTGGGTGAGTGGGTGAGTGGGTGAGTGAGTGGGTGAGTGAGTGAGTGGGTGAGTGAGTGGGGGAGTGGGTGAGTGTGGAGTGAGTGGGTGGGTGAGTGAGTGGGTGAGTGAGTGGGTGAGTGGGTGGGTGAGTGAGTGTGGAGTGAGTGGGTGAGTGTGTGGGTGGGTGAGTGGGTGAGTGTGTGGGTGAGTGGGTGAGTGTGTGGGTGAGTGGGTGAGTGTGGAGTGAGTGGGTGAGTGGGGTGGGTGAGTGGGTGGGTGAGTGTGTGGGTGAGTGGGTGGGTGAGTGAGTGTGGAGTGAGTGGGTGAGTGTGTGGGTGGGTGAGTGGGTGAGTGTGTGGGTGAGTGGGTGAGTGTGGAGTGAGTGGGTGGGTGAGTGTGTGGGTGAGTGGGTGGGTGTGGAGTGAGTGGGTGAGTGTGGAGTGAGTGAGTGGGTGAGTGAGTGAGTGGGTGGGTGGGTGAGTGGGTGGGTGAGTGGGTGAGTGAGTGGGTGAGTGGGTGAGTGAGTGAGTGTGTGGGTGAGTGGGGAGTGAGTGGGTGAGTGGGTGGGTGAGTGGGGAGTGAGTGGGTGGGTGGGTGGGTGAGTGAGTGGAGTGAGTGTGGAGTGAGTGGGTGGGTGAGTGGGTGAGTGTGTGGGTGGGTGAGTGTGTGGGTGAGTGGGTGAGTGTGTGGGTGAGTGTGTGGGTGAGTGGGTGAGTGTGGAGTGAGTGGGTGAGTGGGTGGGTGAGTGGGTGGGTGAGTGAGTGTGGAGTGAGTGGGTGAGTGTGTGGGTGGGTGAGTGGGTGAGTGTGTGGGTGAGTGGGTGAGTGTGGAGTGAGTGGGTGGGTGAGTGTGTGGGTGAGTGGGTGGGTGTGGAGTGAGTGGGTGAGTGTGGAGTGAGTGAGTGGGTGAGTGGGTGAGTGAGTGAGTGGGTGGGTGGGTGAGTGGGTGGGTGAGTGGGAGTGAGTGAGTGGGTGAGTGAGTGTGTGGGTGAGTGGGGAGTGAGTGGGTGAGTGGGTGGGTGAGTGGGTGAGTGAGTGGGTGGGTGGGTGAGTGAGTGGAGTGAGTGGAGTGAGTGTGGAGTGAGTGGGTGAGTGAGTGGGTGGGTGAGTGGGTGGGTGAGTGGGTGAGTGTGTGGGTGAGTGGGTGAGTGAGTGGGTGAGTGTGGAGTGAGTGGGTGAGTGAGTGGGTGGGTGAGTGGGTGAGTGAGTGTGGAGTGAGTGGGTGAGTGTGTGGGTGGGTGAGTGGGTGAGTGTGTGGGTGAGTGGGTGAGTGGGTGGGTGAGTGTGTGGGTGAGTGGGTGGGTGTGGAGTGAGTGGGTGAGTGTGGAGTGAGTGAGTGAGTGGGTGAGTGAGTGAGTGGGTGGGTGGGTGAGTGAGTGGGTGAGTGAGTGAGTGTGTGGGTGAGTGGGGAGTGAGTGGGTGAGTGGGTGGGTGAGTGGGGAGTGAGTGGGTGGGTGGGTGGGTGAGTGGGTGGATGAGTGGGTGAGTGTGGAGTGAGTGTGGAGTGAGTGGGTGAGTGAGTGGGTGGGTGAGTGGGTGGGTGTGGAGTGAGTGGGTGGGTGAGTGTGGAGTGAGTGGGTGGGTGAGTGGGTGGGTGAGTGTGGAGTGAGTGGGTGAGTGTGAAGTGAGTGGGTGAGTGAGTGGGTGGGTGAGTGGGTGGGTGAGTGTGGAGTGAGTGGGTGGGTGAGTGGGTGGGTGAGTGGGGAGTGAGTGGGTGAGTGTGGAGTGAGTGGGTGAGTGTGGAGTGAGTGGGTGGGTGAGTGTGGAGTGAGTGGGTGAGTGAGTGGGTGAGAGTGTGGGTGAGTGGGTGGGTGAGTGGGTGAATGGGTGGGTGAGCGGGTGAGTGTGGAGTGAGTGTGTGAGTGTGGAGTGGGTGGGTGGGTGAGTGGGTGGGTGGGTGAGTGGGTGGGTGGGTGAGTGGGTGAGTGGGTGGGTGAGTGGGTGGGTGAGTGGGTGGGTGGGTGAGTGGGTGAGTGGGTGGGTGAGTGGGGAGTGAGTGGGTGGGTAGGTGAGTGGGTGAGTGGGTGGGTGAGTGAGTGGGTGAGTGGGTGGGTGAGTGTGGAGTGAGTGGGTGAGTGAGTGGGTGGGTGAGTGGGTGGGTGAGTGGGTGGGTGAGTGTGGAGTGAGTGGGTGGGTGAGTGGGTGGGTGAGTGGGGAGTGAGTGGGTGAGTGTGGAGTGAGTGGGTGAGTGTGGAGTGAGTGGGTGAGTGAGTGGGTGGGTGAGTGGGTGGGTGAGTGTGGAGTGAGTGGGTGGGTGAGTGGGTGGGTGAGTGGGGAGTGAGTGGGTGAGTGTGGAGTGAGTGGGTGAGTGTGGAGTGAGTGGGTGGGTGAGTGTGGAGTGAGTGGGTGGGTGAGTGGTTGAGTGAGTGGTTGAGTGAGTGGGTGAGTGAGTGGGTGAGAGTGTGGGTGAGTGGGTGAGTGGGTGAGTGGGTGGGTGAGCGGGTGAGTGTGGAGTGAGTGGGTGAGTGGGGAGTGAGTGTGTGAGTGTGGAGTGGGTGGGTGGGTGAGTGGGTGGGTGAGTGGGTGGGTGGGTGGGTGGGTGAGTGGGTGACTGGGTGGGTGAGTGGGTGGGTGAGTGGGTGGGTGGGTGAGTGGGTGAGTGGGTGGGTGAGTGAGTGGGTGAGTGGGTGGGTGAGTGAGTGAGTGGGTGAGTGAGTGGGTGGGTGGGTGAGTGGGTGAGTGGGTGAGTGTGTGAGTGGGGAGTGAGTGGGTGGGTGAGTGTGGAGTGAGTGGGTGGGTGGGTGAGTGGGTGAGTGGGTGAGTGGGTGGGTGAGTGGGTGGGTGAGTGGGTGAGTGGGTGGGTGGGTGAGTGGGTGAGTGGGTGGGTGAGTGGGTGGGTGAGTGGGTGGGTGAGTGGGTGGGTGGGTGAGTGGGTGAGTGGGTGGGTGGGTGAGTGGGGAGTGAGTGGGTGGGTAGGTGAGTGGGTGAGTGAGTGGGTGAGTGGGTGGGTGAGTGAGTGAGTGGGTGAGTGAGTGGGTGGGTGGGTGAGTGGGTGAGTGAGTGGGTGAGTGTGGAGTGAGTGGGTGAGTGTGGAGTGAGTGGGTGAGTGTGGAGTGAGTGGGTGAGTGTGGAGTGAGTGGGTGAGTGAGTGGGTGGGTGAGTGGGTGGGTGAGTGGGTGGGTGAGTGAGTGGGTGAGTGGGGAGTGAGTGGGTGAGTGTGGAGTGAGTGGGTGAGTGTGGAGTGAGTGGGTGAGTGAGTGGGTGGGTGAGTGGGTGGGTGAGTGGGTGGGTGAGTGTGGAGTGAGTGGGTGAGTGGGGAGTGAGTGGGTGAGTGGGGAGTGAGTGGGTGAGTGTGGAGTGAGTGGGTGGGTGAGTGTGGAGTGAGTGGGTGGGTGAGTGGTTGAGTGAGTGGTTGAGTGAGTGGGTGAGTGAGTGGGTGAGAGTGTGGGTGAGTGGGTGGGTGAGTGGGTGAGTGGGTGGGTGAGCGGGTGAGTGTGGAGTGAGTGGGTGAGTGGGGAGTGAGTGTGTGAGTGGGTGAGTGGGTGGGTGGGTGAGTGGGTGGGTGGGTGAGTGGGTGACTGGGTGGGTGAGTGGGTGGGTGAGTGGGTGGGTGGGTGAGTGGGTGAGTGGGTGGGTGAGTGAGTGGGTGAGTGGGTGGGTGAGTGAGTGAGTGGGTGAGTGAGTGGGTGGGTGGGTGAGTGGGTGAGTGGGTGAGTGTGTGAGTGGGGAGTGAGTGGGTGGGTGAGTGTGGAGTGAGTGGGTGGGTGGGTGAGTGGGTGAGTGGGTGAGTGGGTGGGTGAGTGGGTGGGTGAGTGGGTGAGTGGGTGGGTGAGTGGTTGAGTGAGTGGTTGAGTGAGTGGGTGAGTGAGTGGGTGAGAGTGTGGGTGAGTGGGTGGGTGAGTGGGTGAGTGGGTGGGTGAGCGGGTGAGTGTGGAGTGAGTGGGTGAGTGGGGAGTGATTGTGTGAGTGTGGAGTGGGTGGGTGGGTGAGTGGGTGGGTGAGTGGGTGGGTGAGTGGGTGAGTGGGTGGGTGGGTGAGTGGGTGACTGGGTGGGTGAGTGGGTGGGTGAGTGGGTGGGTGGGTGAGTGGGTGAGTGGGTGGGTGGGTGAGTGGGTGGGTGAGTGGGGAGTGAGTGGGTGGGTAGGTGAGTGGGTGAGTGGGTGGGTGAGTGAGTGGGTGAGTGGGTGGGTGAGTGAGTGAGTGGGTGAGTGAGTGGGTGGGTGGGTGAGTGGGTGAGTGGGTGAGTGTGTGAGTGTGGAGTGAGTGGGTGGGTGGGTGAGTGGGTGAGTGGGTGGGTGAGTGGGTGAGTGAGTGGGTGAGTGTGGAGTGAGTGGGTGAGTGTGTGAGTGTGGAGTGAGTGGGTGGGTGAGTGGGGAGTGAGTGGGTGAGTGTGGAGTGAGTGGGTGAGTGTGGAGTGAGTGGGTGAGTGGGTGGGTGAGTGGGGAGTGAGTGGGTGAGTGTGGAGTGAGTGGGTGAGTGTGGGGTGGAGTGAGTGGGTGAGTGAGTGGGTGAGTGGGTGAGTGAGTGGGTGAGTGTGGAGTGAGTGGGTGAGTGTGGAGTGAGTGGGTGAGTGGGTGGGTGAGTGGGGAGTGAGTGGGTGAGTGTGGAGTGAGTGGGTGAGTGTGGGGTGGAGTGAGTGGGTGAGTGGGTGGGTGAGTGGGTGAGTGAGTGGGTGAGTGTGGAGTGAGTGGGTGAGTGTGGAGTGAGTGTGAGTGGGTGGGTGAGTGTGTGGGTGAGTGTGTGAGTGTGGAGTGAGTGGGTGGGTGAGTGGGGAGTGAGTGGGTGAGTGTGGAGTGAGTGGGTGAGTGTGGAGTGAGTGGGTGAGTGGGTGGGTGAGTGGGGAGTGAGTGGGTGAGTGTGGAGTGAGTGGGTGAGTGTGGGGTGGAGTGAGTGGGTGAGTGAGTGGGTGGGTGAGTGGGGAGTGAGTGGGTGAGTGTGGAGTGAGTGGGTGGGTGGGTGAGTGGGTGGGTGAGTGTGGAGTGGGTGAGTGGGTGAGTGTGGAGTG
>NC_136342.1:1362316-1389816 GCF_964198595.1 Lampetra fluviatilis | reverse complement strand
CTCTATGGGTCTCTGTGTCTATGTGTGTCATTGTGGGTCTCTGTGGGTCTCTGTGGGTCTCTGTGTGTCTCTGTGTGTCTCTATGGGTCTCTGTGGGTCTTTGTGTGTCTCTATGGGTCTCTGTGTGTCTCTGTGGGTCTCTGTGTGTCTCTATGGGTTTCTGTGTGTCTCTGTGGGTCTCTGTGTGTCTCTATGGGTCTCTGTGTGTCTCTATGGGTCTCTGTGTGTCTCTATGGGTCTCTGTGTGTCTCTGTGTCTCTGCGTCTCTGTGGGTCTCTGTGTGTCTCTGTGTGTCTATGGGTCTCTGTGGGTCTCTATGGGTCTCTGTGGGTCTCTGTGTGTCTCTGTGTGTCTATGGGTCTCTGTGTGTCTCTGTGTGTCTCTATGGGTCTCTATGGGTCTCTGTGAGTCTTTGTGGGTCTCTGTGGGTCTCTATGTGTCTCTGTGGGTCTCTGTGTGTCTCTATGGGTCTCTATGGGTCTCTATGTGTCTATATGGGTCTCTGTGTGTCTCTGTGTGTCTCTGTGTCTCTGTGTCTCTGTGTGTCTCTATGGGTCTCTGTGTGTCTCTATGTTTCTGTCTGTGTCTCTATGGCTCTCTGCGTCTCTCTGCGTTTAGAGTAGTAGTAGTAGTGTGTGTGTCTCTTTCTGTGTCTCTCTGGCTCTGTGTGTGTCTCCGCGTTTAGAGTAGTAGTAGTGGTGTGTGTGTGTGTGTCTCTATGGCTCTGTGTGTGTCTCCGCGTTTAGAGTAGTAGTAGTAGTGTGTGTGTGTGTCTCTCTGTGTCTCTATGGCTCTGTGTGTGTCTCCGCGTTTAGAGTAGTAGTAGTGGTGTGTGTGTGTGTGTGTCTCTATGGCTCTGTGTGTGTCTCCGCGTTTAGAGTAGTAGTAGTGTGTGTGTGTGTGTCTCTCTGTGTCTCTATGGCTCTGTGTGTGTCTCCGCGTTTAGAGTAGTAGTAGTAGTAGTGTGTGGTGTGTGTGTGGGGGGGGGGTGTCCCGTCTTTCCGTGACAGCCGCGGTGTCCGCGCCGTCACCGCGACATTCTCTGCCACCCACAGAAGCCGCTCCGAGCCCGGCACTGCCACCACTGCCGGCGCTGTGTGCGCCGCTACGACCACCACTGCCCCTGGGCGGGGAACTGCGTCGGGGAGCTCAGCCAGGGGCCCTTCGTGGCCTTCCTCGCCGCTCAGCTAGCGGCCCTCGTGTGGGCCTTTGTGCTGGCAAGGTTGGCAGCACGCAGCGGTGGCACCGCAGGCACCACCACCGTCGTCACCAACATCATCATCACAACCACCACCATCACCATCATCACCACAACCACCATCGTCGTCACCACTACCGTCTTCACCACCATCATCACCACAACCAATGTCACCACCACCAATGTCACCACCATCACTACAACCACCGCCACCACCATCATCACCACCACCATCACCACAACCACCACCGTCGTCGTCGTCACCACAACCACCACCGTCACCACCATCATCACCATCATCACCACAAACACCACCTTCACCACCATCATCACCACCACCATCATCACCACCACAACTACCACCGTCACCAACATCATCATCACAACCACCACCATCATCATCATCACCACCACCACCATTATCATCATCACCACCATCATCACCACAACCACCACCGTCACCACCATCATCACCACAACCACCACCATCATCACCACCACCACCATTATCATCATCACCACCATCATCACCACAACCACCACCGTCACCACCATCATCACCACAACCACCACCATCATCACCACCACCACCATCATCATCACTATCATCACCACCATCATCATCGCTATCACCACCACCACCACCGTCACCACCACAACCACCACCACAACCACCACCACCACCACCACGCTCACCACCCTGACAATGACCACCACCACCCACACCCCCCCAGGTCCGCCGTGATCTCCGTGCCCGACTGGCTCCCGTGGCTCTCGGCAAACGCCTCCCCGCTGGCGGTGACGGTGCTGACGGGCGCCGCCGCCCCGGTGGTGGCGCTGCTGCTGGGCTGCCACGCGTTCCTCGCCGCGGCCGGCCTCACCACCTGGGAGTTCGTGGCGCGCGAACGCATCGGCTACCTGCGCGCCGGCGAATTTGCCGCGAGCCCGTTTGACCGCGGCTGAGCTGGCAACCTGGCCGAGCTGCTGTGCCGGCGGGGAGACGCGCCGGTCGACTGGGAGGAGCGGCTGCCGGAGGGCGGCGGGGACGGCGAGACGGAGATCGACGCCGTGTAGAGGTGGTGGCGGTGGTGGTGATGGTGGCAGCAGTCGTGATGGTGGCGATGGTGGTGATGGTGGTGGCAGCAATCGTGATGGTGGCGATGGTGGCGGCGGTGGTGGTGGTGGCAGCGGTAGTGATGGTGGTGGCGGCGATGGTGGTGACGTTGGTGGTGACGTTGGTGGCAGTGGTGGTGATGGTGGTGATGGTGGTGGCAGTGGTGGTGATGGTGGTGGCAGCAGTCGTGATGGTGGCGATGGTGGCGGAGGTGGCGGTGGTGGTGATGGTGGTGATGGTGGTGATGGTGGCGATGGTGGTGATGATGGTGATGGTGGTGGCAGCAGTAGTGATGGTGGCGATGGTGGCGGCGTTGATGGCGGTGGCGGCGGGCGGCGACGTCGCAGGAACCTTGCAGGGCTGCGCCTTTGTCCGGCGATATTCAACGTCGTAGTTCGCGGGCAGAGCGCCGCTCACACCTCTCACGCCGCGGATAACGGTGACGGCCCAAGCCGCGTCGTGCCCAGAGACGAGTGGAGTGGTGGTTTGTGTTTCACCAATTGACCTCGAGTTGAATGCGTGTGTAGATTTTGCAGAGAGTGTAAAAAAATATTTTGATTTAATTAAATGCAAAGTGTATTATACACAGTTTGCTGTACATGCCGCCCTCCTTGACCCCCACCCAGGGAGTGAGATGGAACAGATGGAGATTAGTCCACACATGGTGTAGAAGGGAGTGAGATGGAACAGATGGAGATTAGTCCACACATGGTGTAGAAGGGAGTGAGATGGAACAGATGGAGATTAGTCCACACACGGGGTAGAAGGGAGATGGAACAGATGGAGATTAGTCCACACACACGGTGTAGTAGGGAGTGAGATGGAACAGATGGAGATTAGTCCACACACGGTGTAGAAGGGAGTGAGATGGAACAGATGGAGATTAGTCCACACACGGTGTAGAAGGGAGTGAGATGGAACAGATGGAGATTAGTCCACACACGGTGTAGAAGTGAGTGAGATGGAACAGATGGAGATTAGTCCACACACACGGTGTAGAAGTGAGTGAGATGGAACAGATGGAGATTAGTCCACACACGGTGTAGAAGGGAGTGAGATGGAACAGATGGAGATTAGTCCACACACGGTGAAGGGAGTGAGATGGAACAGATGGAGATTAGTCCACACACGGGGGTAGAAGGGAGTGAGATGGAACAGATGGAGATTAGTCCACACACGGGGTAGAAGGGAGTGCGATGGAACAGATGGAGATTAGTCCACACACGGTGAAGGGAGTGAGATGGAACAGATGGAGATTAGTCCACACACACGGGGGTAGAAGGGAGTGAGGTGGGACAGATGGATGATTAACAAACTCATTTCGTTATAACTGCTTGATTAACTACGGTTGGCTAGTACGGTGTGAAGGAAGTTCAACACACATGCGTATGAGTCTGGATCTGTGTGGGTGTCTATGACTCAATGTGGGTCTCTGTGGGTCTGAGTCTCTGGATCTCTGTGGGTCTCTGTGGGTCTCTGGTTCTGTGGGTCTCTGTGGGTCTATGAGTCTCTGGATCTCTGTATGTCTCTATAGTTCTGTGAGTCTCTGGATATCTGTGGGTCTCTGTGGGTCTCTGGATCTCTGTGGGTCTGAGTCTCTGTGGGTCTCTATGGGTCTATGAGTCTCTGGATCTCTGTAGGTCTCTATAGTTCTGAGTCTCTGGATATCTGTGGGTCTCTGTGGGTCTATGAGTCGCTGTGGGTCACTGTGGGTCTGTGGTTCTGAGTCTCTGGTTCTGTGGGTCTCTGTGGATCTCTATGGGTCTATGAGTCTCTGTGGTTCTGTGAGTCTCTGGATCTCTGTGAGTCTCTGTGGGTCTATGAGTCTCTGGGTCTCTGTGTCTGTGGGTCTATGCGTCTCTGAATCTCTGTGGATCTCTATGGGTCTATGAGTTTCTGTGGTTCTGTGAGTCTCTGGATCTCTGTGGGTCTATATGGGTCTATGAGTCCCTGGGTCTCTGTGAGTCTCTGTGGGTCTGAGTCTCTGGGTCTCTGTGTCTGTGGGTCTATGCGTCTCTGAATCTCTGTGGGTCTCTGTGGGTCTATGAGTCTCTGGGTCTCTATGGGTCTGAGTCTCTGGATCTCTGTGGGTCTCTGTGGGTCTCTATGGGTCTATGAGTCTCTGTGGCTCTCTGAGTCTCTGGATCTGTGGGTCTGAGTCTGGATCTCTGTGAGTCTCTGGGTCTCTGTGGGTCTCTATGGGTCTGAGTCTCTGGATCTCTGTGGGTCTCTGTGGGTCTCTATGGGTCTGAGTCTCTGGATCTCTGTGGGTCTCTGTGGGTCTCTATGGGTCTATGAGTCTCTGTGGCTCTCTGAGTCTCTGGATCTGTGGGTCTGAGTCTGGATCTCTGTGAGTCTCTGGGTCTCTGTGGGTCTCTATGGGTCTGAGTCTCTGGATCTCTGTGGGTCTCTGTGGGTCTCTATGGGTCTATGAGTCTCTGTGGCTCTCTGAGTCTCTGGATCTGTGGGTCTGAGTCTGGATCTCTGTGAGTCTCTGGGTCTCTGTGGGTCTCTATGGGTCTGAGTCTCTGGATCTCTGTGGGTCTCTGTGGGTCTCTATGGGTCTATGAGTCTCTGTGGCTCTCTGAGTCTCTGGATCTGTGGGTCTGAGTCTGGATCTCTGTGAGTCTCTGGGTCTCTGTGGGTCTCTATGGGTCTGAGTCTCTGGATCTCTGTGGGTCTCTGTGGGTCTCTATGGGTCTATGAGTCTCTGTGGCTCTCTGAGTCTCTGGATCTGTGGGTCTGAGTCTGGATCTCTGTGAGTCTCTGGGTCTCTGTGGGTCTCTATGGGTCTGAGTCTCTGGATCTCTGTGGGTCTCTGTGGGTCTCTATGGGTCTATGAGTCTCTGTGGCTCTCTGAGTCTCTGGATCTGTGGGTCTGAGTCTGGATCTCTGTGAGTCTCTGGGTCTCTGTGGGTCTCTATGGGTCTGAGTCTCTGGATCTCTGTGGGTCTCTGTGGGTCTCTATGGGTCTATGAGTCTCTGTGGCTCTCTGAGTCTCTGGATCTGTGGGTCTGAGTCTGGATCTCTGTGAGTCTCTGGGTCTCTGTGGGTCTCTATGGGTCTGAGTCTCTGGATCTCTGTGGGTCTCTGTGGGTCTCTATGGGTCTATGAGTCTCTGTGGCTCTCTGAGTCTCTGGATCTGTGGGTCTGAGTCTGGATCTCTGTGAGTCTCTGGGTCTCTGTGGGTCTCTATGGGTCTGAGTCTCTGGATCTCTGTGGGTCTCTGTGGGTCTCTATGGGTCTATGAGTCTCTGTGGCTCTCTGAGTCTCTGGATCTGTGGGTCTGAGTCTGGATCTCTGTGAGTCTCTGGGTCTCTATGGGTCTATGAGTCTCTGTGGCTCTCTGAGTCTCTGGATCTCTGTGGGTCTGAGTCTGGATCTCTGTGAGTCTCTGGGTCTCTATGGGTCTATGAGTCTCTGTGGCTCTCTGAGTCTCTGGATCTCTGTGGGTCTGAGTCTGGATCTCTGTGAGTCTCTGGGTCTCTATGGGTCTATGAGTCTCTGTGGGTCTATGAGTCGCTGCATCTCTGTGGGTCTCTGTGGATCTGAGTCTCTGGTTCTGTGGATCTCTATGGGTCTCTGTGGTTCTGTGAGTCTCTGGATCTCTGTGGGTCTATATGGGTCTATGCGTCTCTGAATCTCTGTGGGTCTCTGTGGGTCTCTATGAGTATCTGTAGGTCTGTGGGTCTCTATGGGTCTCTGTGGATCTCTATGGGTCTGAGTCTCTGGATCTCTGTGGGTCTCTATGGGTCTTTGAGTCTCTGTAGGTCTCTGTGGGTCTCTGTCGGTCTCTGTGGGTCTCTATGGATCTCTATGGGTCTCTGTGGGTCTATGAGTCTCTGGGTCTCTGTGGGTCTATGAGTATCTGGGTCTCTGTGGGTCTATGAGTCTCTGGATCTCTGTGGGTCTCTATGGGTATCTGTGGATCTCTATGGGTCTCTGTGGGTCTACGAGTCTCTGGATCTCTGTGGGTCTCTATGGTGCTGTGAGTCTCTGGATCTCTGTGTGTCTCTCTGGGTCTCTCTGATTCTCTTCCTTCCGATATTAAGAAGCCACTGGGGGAGCGGCACGCACTTTTAAATCGGTAAGCTACGTACGGTGCGAAAGAAGTTCAACACACACACGGCAGACACACACACAGACACACGAATACACACACACTCACAGAGACACACACACAGAGACACACAGAGACACACAGACAACCCCATTCTTCATCGCAAACGCCCTAAGCGCCGCCGCTACAAAAATCGAGATAAGATGACGCCGATGTTGATGTTGAAGATGTCGATGAAGACGATTGTGAGGATGAAGATGTCGATGTTGAAGACGATGTTTATGATGATGTTGAAGATGTCGATGTTGAAGATGTTGATGACGATGTTTATGATGATGTTGAAGATGTTGATGTTGATGTTGATGACGATGTTAATGAAGACGACGCTGATGATGATGAAGATGATGTTGGTGAAGACGACGATGATGATGATGAAGACGATGTTGGTGAAGACGACGATGATGATGATGAAGACGATGTTGATGATGTTGATAAAGACGATGATGATGATGAAGACGATGTTGATGTTGAAGATGTTGATGATGCCGATGTTGATGATGTTGAAGATGTCAATGTTGATGAAGACGACGATGTTGATGACTTACAAAACGACGAAGATGGGGGCGGGGGGGCGGGGAAACAACCCACCACTGGAACACGCTCCGTTTGAGCACACGGGAAGTGTTTATTGCTTTGATATACATTAAAATGTCTTTCCTTTTGACGAGGGGGGGGGGGCGAGGTCACTCGTGGGGGTGGTTGGGGAGGGCTCGAACCCCGGTACACCCCCCACACACACACACACACCCACAACCCCCCCACATTATTTACAAGACTCACCGCTCACGGCAG
The DNA here is from genome assembly GCF_964198595.1 of Lampetra fluviatilis. Lineage (NCBI taxonomy): Eukaryota > Metazoa > Chordata > Hyperoartia > Petromyzontiformes > Petromyzontidae > Lampetra > Lampetra fluviatilis. The sequence continues at coordinate 1,382,592 of NC_136342.1, read as the reverse complement.
CCACAACAACAACCTAATTACAGCAGCAGTGAAGCGAACCACCCCCCCCCCCAGCCCCCCACAATCTCCTCCTCAATTAAAAAATAGCGACGCGTTCGCAACAACAAACAGAAGCGCGTCCGAGCGTCACAGAGATTTTTTTTTGTTAAAAACGTTTCAGAATATATCACGGGGGGGGGGGGGGAGGAGGTTTTCATCTCATTTTTTTTTGCATCGTCCGTACGACAACCCTTTAAACATCCAACCCACCCACCACCTGCCCACCCACTAATACCAACCCCCACCCACCACCCACCCACCCCGACCCTACCCACCCACTAAAACCAACCCCACCCACCCACCACCCTTACCCCTCCACTATCACAAATCCTAAAATGACATCGTTACAAAAATCGACAAGCCCGCTCACCCCCCCCCCCCCCACCAATTGGATGGCATTTTGCTGCTGCTGATCGTAGTGGTGGTGTTGGTGTTGTTGTTGTTGTCTTGCAGCAGCAGCAACAGCAGAACTTCGTGTGATGGAAACACCCAAATCATCTCTGGGATTAAACCTCCACCACCACCACCGCCACCGCCGCCCACCAAACGGATTTGTCCCCCCCCCCGCATCTGGGCGAGTGGTTGTTCGGAATTCTCTTGCGTGGTTTTTAAGCGTCAAGTTTTAAAAAGTTTAAGTTTTTGAACTTGGAGTTTCAAGTCTAAACTTGAAGTCTCAAGTCTAAACTTGGAGTCTAAAGTCTAAACTTGAAGTCTAAACTTCAAATCTTCAGTTTAAACTTCAAGTCTTCAGTTTAAACTTGAAGTCTAAACTTGAAGTCTAAAGTTGAAACTTGAAGTCTAAACTTGAAGTCTAAAGTCTAAACTTCAAGTCTAAACTTCAAGTCTTCAGTTTAAACTTGAAGTCTAAACTTCAAGTCTTCAGTTTAAACTTGAAGTCTAAACTTCAAGTCTAAAGTTTAAACTTGAAGTCTAAACTTGGAAGTCTCAAGTCTAAACCTGAAGCTTAAAGTTTAATCTTTTTAAAGTTTTAAAACCTCGCGAGCAGGGACCGGCTTCTGACGGAGATGTTCGTTGAGCGACAGCCACCACCACCACCACCACCCCCACCCACCCCCAGGGGTTTGTATCACAACAACAGCAGCAGCAGCATCATCATCATCACGGAGTTCGCGAGCGACTCGTACAAAGTTGCTGGCTCGTCCAGAGAGGGTGGCGAGCGCGAGGCGATGCAGCTAATCTGGCTGTGACGGTTCCACCTGATGACGGAGACTTGTGTTTTGCCTCCGAAACGTCGTGATTTTTATTTTATTTTAATCATTAATTTTAATGTTTTACCTACGTGACTTTACCGAAAAAAACCTAAGAAGATGGGGAAGGGGGTTGGATCATCGATTTCACTGGTCAACAACAACAAAAAAACACGTTTTTATGGCCTGGACTTTTGCAGCTGTTCTAGACTAATTTCAGGGTGCCGATTCCAAAACTGATCTCAGATTTGCTCTATCACATCTCGTTTTGATGCTATCGGCATCCCCCATTTTCATTTATTTTACCCGAAATTAACTCCGTCACTTATGATTGCAAGTTGTTGCGCGTCGGTGACTGCTTTAGTGTTAAAACACGGTGCTGTATTTTTAGGAGAGTGTGTTTATAATATATTTCTATGTAGATATCCACATTTATTTAATATTTTTCTTCTGCAGTTTTTATTGAAAATGCAATATTTTATATCTCAAAAACCCTGATGTGATGGACAAAAACGGATGCCAGATTTGGAATCGGCACCCCAAAATTACCTTAAAACCGTTGGAATACCTCATGCCGGAAAAAAAAGTGTGTTGACCAGTGTTAGTCTCCATTTTTGTTTGTGACTGGACGCAAAACGACGTTTTGAATCCTCGCACGCCGAATCACACGACACGAAACCTCGCCACCCACCCACCTCGTTCACCTCACCGCCTCGTTCACCTCACCGCCTCGTTCACCTCACACTCACCTCCTCACTCACCACCACGGCACGGCACGAAGCCTCGCCACCCACCCACCTCGTTCACCTCACCGCCTCGTTCAACCTCCCACCTCGTTCACCTCACACTCACCTCCTCACTCACCACCACCGCACGGCACGAAGCCTCGCCACCCACCCACCTCGTTCACCCTCCCACTCACCAGAGGTGGGACAAAGTCATTGTTATGCAAGTCCAAGTCGAGTCGCAAGTCATCAAATTCATGACTCGAGTCTGACTTGAGTCCAAGTCACATGACTCGAGTCCACACCTCTGCCACTCACCTCACCGCCACCACTCACCTCACCACTCACCTCCTCACTCCACCACCACCACCCTCGTCCACAACTTAATTCACCACTCACCTCACCACTCACCACACCACTCACCACCACACCACACACCACCTCACCACTCACCACTCACCACCACTCCCTGCGCGACTCCCTAACGAACGAGCGCTGTGCTAGTTAACTCCGTGACGACGACAAAGGGGATCCCCCCCCACTCCCTTCCCCCCTATCCCTCTCCCCTCCCATAGTAAGGCAACTTGTGGGGGGCTGGGGGGGGGCACGTCCGCTAAGTGCCGCAGGTCGACGCGGCGGTCTGGGGGGGCCTCGGCGGGGCGGGCGGTCTCTTCGTCGGCTCCTCCTTGTTGGTTGTTGTGGTTGTTGGTTGTGGCGGTTGTTGTTGTTGTTGCTTCTGCTGGCTCTGCCGTGGTCTTGGAGGCGGCGTGGTCGCGCGTTTGTACCCCCCCCCCCTCGGTGGAAATCCTCGCGGGGAACACCACGAGGTCAAGGGTGGTGGACACTGAGGGTGGTGAGGGTGGTGGTGAGGGTGGTGGTGGTGGTGAGGGTGGTGGTGGTAGTGAGGGTGGTGGTGGTAGTGAGGGTGGTGGTAGTGAGGGTGGTGGTGGTAGTGAGGGTAGTGGTGGTGGTAGTGAGGGTGGTGGTGGTAGTGAGGGTGGTGGTGGTAGTGAGGGTGGTGGTGGTAGTGAGGGTGGTGGTAGTGAGGGTGGTGGTGGTGGTGAGGGTGGTGGTGGTAGTGAGGGTGGTGGTGGTAGTGAGGGTGGTGGTAGTGAGGGTGGTGGTGGTAGTGAGGGTAGTGGTGGTGGTAGTGAGGGTGGTGGTGGTAGTGAGGGTGGTGGTGGGTGGTAGTGAGGGTGGTGGTGGGTGGTAGTGAGGGTAGTGGTGGTGGTAGTGGCAGTGAGGGTAGTGGTGGTGGTAGTGGCAGTGAGGGTGGTAGTGAGGGTGGTGCGTGGTGGTGGTGGGTGAACACCCACCACCCCTACCCACCACCACCACCTACCACCACCACCCTCACTACCACCACCCTCACCACCACCACCACCACCCTCACCACCACCACCCTCACCACCACCACCCTCACCCTCACCACCACCACCCTCACCACCACCACCCTCACCACCACCACCCTCACCACCACCACCACTCCGCGTTGCACCCAGGAGATGGTCTCCCTACTTGCTTCACTGCCCCCGCTGCCCGCCACCTTCTGCTCTTCGCAACAAAAAAAATTGAAATGTCGGGAGGGGGGGGGGGGAACTCGCCGCACGCCGATCTCCACACGATCCACCAACCCCCTTGACCACGGTCCTAGTGGTTGCCACCACTACCACCACCACCACGCGCCACCGCTACCATCATCATCATCGCTACCACCATCATCACTACCATCATCATCACTACCATCATCGCCAGCGTCGTCATCGTCGTAGTTGCCATCGCCACCACCATCATCATCACCATCGCCACCACCATCACCATCGTCGTCATTGTTACCACCACGCGCCGCCATCATCATCGCTACCATCACCATCATCGCTACCATCATCGTCACCAGCGTCGTCATCGTCGTAGTTGCCACCGCCGCCGCCACCATCATCACCACCACCGTCGTTATTGTTGCCACCACGCGCCGCCATCATCATTGCTACCATCACCATCATCGCTACCATCATCATCGCCAGCGTCGTCATCGTCGTAGTTGCCACCACCACCACCATCATCATCACGAGTGTCGCCGCCGCCACCATCGCCACCATCATCATCACCGTCGTCGTCGTCATTGTTTGCACCATCCACCGCCAGCATCATCACCATCACCAGCGTCGCCATCATCACCATCGTCGCCGCCGCCATCATCACCATCGTCGGGGGCGGTGGAAAACGTCACTCTCCTCGCCCCCCTCTCTCTCTCTCTTCTTGTCACGTAACTCAGTTGGGGGGGGGGGGCGGGTGGGATAGGTTCAGTCACAGCCGGGCGGTCGGCTTGAGGAGTTCTCAGTTGCTGCAGAAATGTGTGGTGCCACCCTCTCTCGCTCCTCACCATCGCTGTGGCTCACCACGGCTGTGGCTCACCACCGCTGTGGCTCTCACCATCGCTGTGGCTCCTCACCACGGCTGTGGCTCACCATCGCTGTGGCTCAGCTGTGGCCCTCACCACGGCTGTGGCTCCTCACCACGGCTGTGGCTCACCATCGCTGTGGCTCACCATCGCTGTGGCTCCTCACCACGGCTGTGGCTCACCATCGCTGTGGCTCAGCTGTAGCCCTCACCACCGCTGTGGCTCCTCACCATCGCTGTGGCTCCTCACCACGGCTGTGGCTCCTCACCACGGCTGTGGCTCACCATCGCTGTGGCTCACCACCGCTGTGGCTCACCACCGCTGTGGCTCACCACGGCTGTGGCTCACCACCGCTGTGCCTCACCACCGCTGGCCTCACTTGCTGGTGATCATTAACACCCACCCGGTTCACTCACCCACCCGCTAACTCGCCCGCCGTTTTGCCCAGCGGCCCACCCGCCGTTTCGCCCAGCGGCCCACCCACCCGCCCGCCGGCACGGCCCGCCCGGCTCAGCACCAGTCTGCGATGTAGTCGAACTCGGTGAAGAGCGCTTGCTCGTCGCGCGCCAGCACCCGGGGCTCTCGCGGCGGCGTCAGCACGGGCTCCTCGGAGGTGAACTCCTCGTCAAAGTTGCTCACGTCCTCCGGGGCGTGCACCACCGGCACAAAGGGCGGACGCACCTTCTTGGAGAGGAGTGCCGACCAGTCCATCGTCTGTGCTCGCACCACGACGTTGTTGTTGTCGTTGTTGTTGTCGTTGTTGTTGAGCGTGTGTTGTGTGATGAGCGTGTGTTGTGTGATGAGCGTGTGTGTTGTGCGTGTGTGTGTTGTGCGTGCGTTGTGCGTGCGTTGTGCGTGCGTTGTGCGTGTGTTGTGTGATGAGCGTGTGTAAGCGTGCGTGTGTTGTGTGATGAGCGTTGTGCGTTGTGCGTGTGTTGTGTGTTGTGCGTGTGTTGTGCGTGTGTTGTGCGTTGTGCGTGTGTTGTGCATGCGTTGAGCGTGCGTTGTGCGTGTGTGTTGAGTGTGTTGTGTGTTGAGCGTGTGTGTGTGTTGCGTGTGGGAGCACAAGGAACGGAGCGGCAGTGCAGTGGTTAGTGCACTACGCTACACACACGCGCACACACACGCACGCATGTACGTGCGCACGCGCGCACACGCACACACACACGTACACGCACACAAAGACACCCCGTACAGCCTCAACACAGCCTGCCGGGGCAAAGTGCAATTATTGAGCAGCACTTACCGCACCACACACACACACAAGACAAAGATCCCCCATACATCCTGCCGGGGCAAGTGCTGTTAGCGAGCACCTATGAAGACCGGCACGGCAGCCAGCACCACGCCCGGCCGCCTTTGTCTCCCTAGCGGCGATGTCTACTACACACACACCGCACCAGCTACTCATTGGAGGCCGAATCGACCACCACACACACACACGCATACACACACGCACACACACACGCATACACACGTGCACACACACACACACACGCATACACACACACACACGCATACACACGTGCACACACACACACGTGCACACACGCATACACACGTGCACACACACATGCGCGCGGTGGGGGCTGTGGGTCGGGGGTTCGGCCAAAAGAGACCGCGATTTTCCCCTCGGTGCCGTCAGGATGTAACACCGTGAGGTGGAGGAGTGGCCCTTTGAGGTGACGGCAGGAGAGAGAGACGGAGGAGAGAGAAGAGAGGGGCCAAGAGGTGGCTGCGCTGAGTGGTACTCGGACGGGTTCAATATTTCACGAGTTTGGCTTTGTTCAAGTGCCAAGGGGGGGGGGGGGGGTGGGGGTGGGTTTGCCGCTGATGCCGCTGATGCCGCTGATGCCGCTGATGCACGAGAAGGAGGGAGAGCGAGCGCCCCGTGAATTATTCAGGACCAGTGACAGAGCTAAGGGGGTCCCCCCGGGGGTAGGGCCGTGGGAGGGGGTGGGGGGGGAGATACAAAGGCAGGGCACGTCTTGAGCTCGGTGCATTAGGAAGGGGAGTCTGGTCGAATTATCATAAGGGGGGCGTGCGTGTGTGCGTGTGTGCGTGTGGGGGTGTGGGGGTGTGCGTGCGTGTGTGTGTGGGGGTGTGCGTATATGCGTGTGTGCGTATATGCGTGTGTGCGTGAGTGTGTGGGGGGGTGTGTGTGCGTGTGTGTGCGCGTGTGTGTGGGGGTGTGTGTGCGTGTGTGCGTGCGTGTGTGTGGGGGTGCGTGCGTGTGTGTGTGTGTGGGAGTGTGTGTGTGTGTGGGAGTGTGTGTGTGTGGGGGTGTGTGTGTGCGTGCGTGTGTGTGGGGGTGTGGGGGTGTGTGTGTGTGCGTGTGTGTGTGCGTGTGTGCGTGCGTGTGTGCGTGTGTGCGTGTGTGTGTGTGGGGGTGTGTGCGTGTGTGTGTGTGTGTGGGAGTGTGTGTGCGTGTGTGTGGGGGTGTGTGCGTGCGCGTGTGTGTGCGCGCGTGTGTGTGCGTGCGTGTGTGTGGGGGTGTGTGCGTGTGTGTGGGGGTGTGTGCGTGTGTGTGTGTGTGGGAGTGTGTGTGCGTGCGTGTGTGTGTGTGCGTGTGCGTGTGTGGGGAGCGGTGGTGTAGTGGTTAGCGCTACGCTGCACTACGAACTTGGCGACACGGGTTCGATTCCCGCTCACGGCAAACACCAGTGACGATTATCTGAACCGGTCCTGGGCCTCCCCTAGGTCGACTCAGCCTCAAAGAGTACCTGGTGCGGTGTGTAGTAAACATCGCCGCTAGGGGAGACAAAGGCGGCCGGGCGTGGTGCTGGCCACCCACCCCCTCGTGTGCCGTTCCGGCCTTCATAGGTGCTGCTCGCTAACAGCACTTGCCCCTACAGTCTGTTAAGGCTACACGGGGGATCTTTGTACTACAGAGGAGGCTCGTGAAGGATGCTACTGGTCAGTTGAGGCCAATTGCCCTCCAACAGAGGAGTGACGCTCACAATGAGGAGCGGAGCGCCGGGCGTTCTAAAATGCAGCGAGTTGCCACAGTAGGGGGAACAGGTGATGCATCTGTCGGTCATCTGAGTTAGTCTCCCTATGGCACCTGGGTCTGTCCCGTGACCTCCTGCCAGCGAGCCTTCGACACTTCACGTGACCTCAAAGTGTGCGCGTGTGTGTGTGTGCGTGTGTGCGTGTGTGTGCGTGTGTGTGTGCGTGTGTGTGTGCGTGTGTGTGTGTGCGCGTGTGCGTGTGTGTGTGCGCGTGTGTGTGCGCGTGCGCGTGTGTGTGTGAGCGTGTGTGTGCGCGTGTGTGTGCGTGTGTGTGTGTGCGCGTGTGCGTGTGTGCGTGTGTGTGTGCGCGTGTGTGCGTGCGTGTGTGTGTGCGTGTGTGTGTGCGCGTGTGTGTGTGTGCGTGTGTGTGTGCGCGTGTGTGCGTGCGTGTGTGTGTGCGTGTGTGTGTGCGTGTGTGCGCGTGTGTGTGTGTGTGTGCGTGTGTGTGCGCGTGGAGCTACTGGAGTGAGGGGGGGGGGAGGAGAGTGGATTTTTCTGCGGCATCTCTCGCGCGTCGAGAATGGACGGTGCGTGACGGGTCTGCGGGCAGCGTTTGACCGCTGCTGGGAAAACGTCGACGCGGCGGTTAACAGCGGCAGTCTGGCGACTGGGAGCCACTTGGTCGAGCGAGCATTTGTGACGGCTAAGTGGGGGTCCATCCCCCCCCCCCCCCCCACACACACATGCAATTAGATTGATTAGTGTTTAGTTTAGCGTGGGGAGGGGTGGGACAGGGTGGGGGGCGGGCAGGGTGGGAGGGGGATATCTTACAAGGCATTGGTATGAAGAGGCAAGATGGGGGGGGGGGGGGGTGACACTGCTACTGCTGCTGCTACTGCTACTACTGCTGCTACTGCTGCTGCTACTACTGCTGCTACTGCTGCTGCTACTGCTGCTACTGCTGCTGCTACTGCTACTACTGCTGCTACTGCTGCTACTGCTACTGCTGCTACTGCTGCTGCTACTGCTGCTACTGCTGCTGCTACTGCTGCTACTGCTGCTGCTGCTACTGCTGCTACTGCTGCTGCTACTACTGCTGCTACTGCTGCTACTACTGCTACTGCTGCTACTGCTGCTGCTACTGCTGCTACTGCTGCTGCTACTGCTGCTACTGCTGCTGCTGCTACTGCTGCTACTGCTGCTGCTACTGCTGCTACTACTGCTGCTGCTACTGCTGCTACTGCTGCTGCTACTGCTGCTACTGCTGCTACTGCTGCTGCTGCTACTACTGCTGCTACTACTGCTGCTGCTACTGCTGCTGCTGCTACTACTGCTGCTACTACTGCTGCTACTGCTGCTACTACTGCTGCTACTGCTGCTACTGCTGCTGCTACTGCTGCTACTACTGCTGCTACTGCTGCTACTACTACTGCTGCTACTGCTGCTGCTGCTACTGCTGCTGCTACTGCTGCTACTGCTGCTACTACTGCTGCTACTGCTGCTACTGCTGCTGCTACTGCTGCTACTACTGCTGCTACTGCTGCTACTACTACTGCTGCTACTGCTGCTGCTGCTACTGCTACTACTGCTGCTGCTGCTGCAGTAGTAGCAGGAGGATTAGGAGGAGGACGGTGTGGAGGGGGTGATGAGGTGCGTTGCGTACCCTGAAGAACGTCTGCTTCTTCACCTCGTCCGCGTCGCGGTCACTCGAGCCCAGCCGCCTCTCCGGACTCTTCCTCAGCAACTGTGACACACGGACACACACAGACACAGTACACACACACACAGACACACACAGACACACACACACACAGACACAATCAGATGATTACAATCAGATGATTACAATCAGATGATCATAACAGCGAGTAGAATCGCTATCACCGCTGTGGCTGCGATGGCTGCGAGCGGGAATCCAACCTCGGGCCAGTAGGCCGCCGTTCCCCCCTGAGTTCTCCGCGTCTCAACGACGGCGCCGGGAAGACAAAGGCGGCCGGGACATCGTGCTTTGCCGGCCTTTCACAGTCGCCGCAGCTACTCTCTATTAACCGCACTTGCCCCGGCAAGTCTGCCGAGGCTATGGAAGGGGGATCTTTTGTCTTTTGTTTGTGGGGCAGTGTAGCGGACGCGCGCTACTCTGTGACCCGGGTTCGATTCTCGCTCACGGCTGAAGCGGTCCCTGGGCCTCCTCCCCTAGGTCGACTCAGCCTCAAATTAGTTACCTGGTGCGGTGTGTGCAGTAAACATCGCCACTGGGGAGACAAAGGCGGCCCGGCGTGGTGCTGGCCACCCCCACCCCCCCTCGTGTGCCGTGCCGGCCTTCATAGGTGCTGCTCGCTAACAGCACTTGCCTCAACAGTCTGTTAGAGGCTACACGGGGGATCTTTGTCTTTGTGTAACAGCTGCTTCTCGCTAACTAACAGCACTTGCCCCCACAGCCTCTTACAGGCTACACGGGGGATCTTTGTCTTTGTGTAACAGCTGCTTCTCGCAAACTAACAGCACTTGCCCCCACAGCCTCTTACAGGCTACACGGGGGATCTTTGTCTTTGTGTAACAGCTGCTTCTCGCTAACTAACAGCACTTGCCCCCACAGCCTCTTACAGGCTACACGGGGGATCTTTGTCTTTGTGTAATAGCTGCTACCCGCTAACAGCACTTGCCCCGACAGCCTGTCAGAGGCTACCCGGCGCGTTGGGGGGTGTAGCAGCTTTGTCTTTGCGTGGAACTGCACTCACCCTGCGCATGATGGCGATGGATTCGGTGGAGAGGAAGCGTGGGTAGCGGACCTCGTCGTTGACGATGCTGTCAAACACCTCCTCCTCATCATCACCGGGGAAGGGCGACTGTGGGAAACAGGGGGAAGTAATACATCTAGGTACAGGTAGTCCTCGACTTGACGATGGAGATGCGTTACGACGACACAATCGTCGCGAGTCGAAAATATCGCGGCCCGGCCTACCCCAGGAGTTCACATCCTCTTGGTTCTTTCGGTAAAGTCACGTAGAAGGGAAGTAATAATAAAAATAAAACACAATAAAATAATTCTCACGACGTTTCGGCCACAACGCAAGCAGCCGTCCTCAGGTGGAGAACAGGTCCGTCAAGTAGGCAGAAAGAACCGAGAAGATGAATCCCTGCAGTCACGAAAGCTTTATACCCCAGGAGTCTTAAAGAATGGTGATATTCGTTGTTTACGTGGTGGTTTTGGTTGCTGCAGCTACATACTATTAACACTCCTTCCCTTTATTAGTGCTACCCCTATCCCCTCCCTTTGATGCTGCTAATCCTGCATAATGCACGGGCATGAGTAGCACTAATCACACACCTGCATTTCCCATATCCCCTCCCTGTGATGCTGCTAATCCTGCATAATGCACGGGCATGAGTAGTACTAATCACACACCTGCATTTCCCATATCCCCTCCCTTTGATGCTGCTAATCCTGCATAATGCACGGGCATAAGTAGTACTAATCACATTCCTGCATTCCCCATATCCCCTCCCTTTGATGCTGCTAATCCTGCATAATGCACGGGCATGAGTAGTGCTAATCACATACCTGCATTTCCCATAAATATGCTAAATTCATCTTGATATGCAAATTCTTTTGTCAAGGCGCCCTTCCCCCCCCTTCCAACCCAGCTTAAATATACGCTGCCAAGCGTGGTGCTGTTTCAGTTAGACGCCGTCTCCCCGACAGACCTGGTCTTCACCTGATGACGGCTGCTTGCGTTGTGGCCGAAACGTCGTGAGAATAATTTTATTATGTTTTATTTTATTATTTTTATTGTTTCCCTTCTACGTGACTTTACCGAAAGAACCGAGAAGAAAAATGGTGATATACTAATAGGGGTTTCCCCCTTTTTTTTTTGGCAACAAAACTGACACCTTTTGCAAGGAATCATGTTCACATTAACCACAATACTTGCAGTCAAATGCAAACAAAAAACACAACTCTGATAATTTATGCATTGTCCTTGAAACTGATTGGTCCACACCAGAGACAGCTTTCTTTAGAGCCTAGTCTCATACGGTGTTCGACCAGATGACGCCAAAAGGCGCACAGTTCAAAGACAACGCACTACCAGAGTAATGAGAGCTCGGGGTTAGCAGCTACATCATGGGACCTCCTTTGCCAGTACCAACATTTACTAATAGGGTGGTGATAATTTAGCAAAACAGAGCAATTCGCAGTAGCGTGCTGTACAAACTATATACCGTGTGTATTTATTCATTACAATTCTTTATTGCAACAGTAACATGTAAAGTAAAAAACAGGGTAAATTCTTCGGCTACCTATATGAACTGCGATTTAATAGAAAGTTTTTTTGCAGGAAACAATCCTATCTGCGAGGTAGTCAACATCTCCTAGCCACCGTGATGATGATGATGAGAGAGACACGCAAACTCCAAAAACACAGCAGAAGTCGGAGTTGGGATCGAACCCACGACCTCCTGTACACCAGGCGAGGTAGTCAACATCTCCTAGCCACCGTGATGATGATGAGAGAGAGACACGCAAACTCCAAATCTACAGCAGCAGCAGGCATCAGGGTCGGGGTCGAACACGCGACCTCCTGTACACCAGGCGAGGTAGTCAACATCTCCTAGCCACCGTGATGATGATGAGAGAGAGACACGCAAACTCCAAAAACACAGCAGAAGTCGGAGTTGGGATCGAACCCACGACCTCCTGTACACCAGGCGAGGTAGTCAACATCTCCTAGCCACCGTGATGATGATGAGAGAGAGAGACACGCAAACTCCAAATACACAGCAGAAGTCGGAGTTGGGATCGAACCCACGACCTCCTGTACACCAGGCGAGGTAGTCAACATCTCCTAGCCACCGTGATGATGATGAGAGAGAGAGACACGCAAACTCCAAATACACAGCAGCAGCAGGCGTCAGGGTCGGGGTCGAACACGCGACCTCCTGTACACCAGGCGAGGTAGTCAACATCTCCTAGCCACTGCGGCCCCCCATAACCACGGCCCCCCCGGTAAACCCCCCACTGCCCCCCCCTACCCCCTTGCCCCCCCCCCCGACCTCACCTCCCCGACGAGCATCTCGTAGACGAGCACCCCGAGGCCCCACCAGTCGACGGAGCGCGTGTACGCCGTCTCCGTCAGCACCTCGGGCGCCAGGAACTCCGGCGTGCCACAGAAGGTGCCGGTGCGGTCGCCAAAACCCATCCCTGGGGGGGGGGGGAGTGGTGGGAGAGGTGGTGGAGGGAGTGAGTGGTGGAGGGAGTGGTGGAGGGAGTGGTGGTGGAGGGAGTGAGTGGTGGGAGTGTGGTGGAGGGAGTGAGTGGTGGGAGTGAGTGGAGGGAGTGGTGGTGGTGGAGTGAGTGAGTGGTGGAGTGAGTGAGTGGTGGAGGGGGTAGTGGTGGTGGAGGGAGTGGTGGGAGTGGTGGTGGTGGAGGGAGTGAGTGGAGGGAGTGGTGGTGGAGTGAGTGGAGGGAGTGGTGGTGGAGTGAGTGGAGGGAGTGGTGGTGGAGTGAGTGAGTGGTGGTGGAGTGAGTGAGTGGTGGAGGGAGTGAGTGGTGGGAGTGGTGGTGGAGTGAGTGAGTGGTGGGAGTGGTGGTGGTGGAGGGAGTGAGTGGAGGGAGTGGTGGTGGAGTGAGTGGAGGGAGTGGTGGTGGAGTGAGTGGAGGGAGTGGTGGTGGAGTGAGTGAGTGGTGGTGGAGTGAGTGAGTGGTGGAGGGAGTGAGTGGTGGGAGTGGTGGTGGAGTGAGTGGTGGGAATGGTAGTGGAGTGAGTGGTGGTGGTGGTTGTGGAGTGAGTGGTGGGAGTGGTGGTGGAGGGAGTGGTGGTGGGAGTGGTGGTGGAGGGAGTGACAGAGTGGTGGGAGTGGTGATGGAGTGAGTGCGTGGTGGTGGTTGTGGAGTGAGTGGTGGGAGTGGTGGTGGAGGGAGTGGTGGTGGGAGTGGTGGTGGAGGGAGTGACAGAGTGGTGGGAGTGGTGATGGAGTGAGTGGTGGTGGTGGTTGTGGAGTGAGTGGTGGGAGTGGTGGGAGTGGTGGTGGAGGGAGTGGTGGTGGGAGTGGTGGTGGAGGGAGTGGTGGTGGGAGTGGTGGTGGAGGGAGTGACAGAGTGGTGGGAGTGGTGATGGAGTGAGTGGTGGTGGTGGAGTGAGTGGTGGTGGAGGGAGTGGAGGGAGTGAGTGGTGGGAGTGAGTGGAGGGAGTGAGTGGTGGTGGAGTGAGTGAGTGGTGGTGGAGGGAGTGAGTGGTGGGAGTGGTGGAGGAGTGAGTGGAGGAAGTGGTGGAGTGAGTGAGTGGTGGGAGTGAGTGAGTGGTGGTGGAGGGAGTGAGTGGTGGGAGTGAGTGGAGGAAGTGAGTGGTGGTGGAGTGGGTGAGTGGTGGGAGTGGTGGTGGAGTGAGTGGAGGAAGTGGTGGAGTGAGTGAGTGAGTGGTGGTGGAGTGAGTGAGTGGTGGGAGTGGTGGTTGAGTGAGTGGAGGAAGTGGTGGAGTGAGTGAGTGAGTGGTGGTGGAGTGAGTGAGTGAATGTTGCATTTACTCTCCAACACACCCGCTAGTGCTGTGCAATTGGCACGTGCTGTTTGCGTGGTGGTGGACATTACTAATTGTCTGTGTGTGGGTGGTGGTGGAGGGTCTAACGACACATTCTACATTCACTAGAGGCCCTTGACGACTGTCATTTGTTCCATGAAACCGCTCATTAATCGAGTGTCAGTAACACGCTTTTAAAGGCTTAATCCGTTCGAAAAGTTACCCCGTTTTCACCCAAAAAAACATTCTTGGTGATATTCAAACGATGGATGTTAACGCGTAAAGATGCCAACAGCATTGTAAACGCAATGATATTAAAATAAACACGGGTTAAGCGATGCGTAAATTAATATTTACTGTACCTACAACAGCGCCGTCGTGAACAGGGGAATGGTCGGTAAGCGATGAGTCGTTTTAGCAGGGGTGGTCATTAAGAGGGGTTCTACTACACACTATACACTACATTATACACTACATTATACACTACACTATACACTACATTATTATACACTACACTATACACTACATTATACACTACATTATTATACACTACACTATACACTACATTATTATACACTACACTATACACTACATTATACACTACATTATTATACACTATACACTACACTATACACTACATTATACACTACATTATTATACACTACACTATACACTACACTATATACTACATTATACACTACACTATACAGTATACACTACACTATACACTACACTATACTATACACTACACTACACACTATACACTACACACTACACTATATTATTATACACTACACTATACACTACATTATTATACACTATACACTACATTATTATACACTATACACTACACTATACACTACATTATACACTACATTATTATACACTACACTATACACTACACTATATACTACATTATACACTACACTATACACTACACTATACACTACACTATACACTACACTATACACTACACTATACACTACACTATACACTACACTATACACTACACTACACACTATACACTACACACTACACTATACACTACATTATTATACACTACACTGTATACTACACTATACACTACATTATTATACACTACACTATACACTACTATACAATACACACTACACTACTTACAATACACACTACACTACTATACAATACACATTGGGCTCCAATGTGTATTGTATAGTGTATCTAAACTAACAAAAACCCCTCTCATAGACCATATCACCTCCTCACCACAACCCCTCACCACAACTCCTCACCACACTTCCTCACCACAACCCCTCACCACAACTCCTCACCACAACCCCTCACCACAACTCCTCACCACAACCCCTCACCACAACTCCTCACCGCAACCCCTCACCGCAACTCCTCACCACAACACCTCACCGCAACCCCTCACCGCAACCCCTCACCGCAACCCCTCACCACACCTCCTCACCACACCTACTCACCACACCTCCCCACCACAACTCCTCACAACTTCTCACCACACCTCCTCACCACACCTCCTCACAACTTCTCACCACACCTCCTCACCACAACTCCTCACCACACGGATTCCCCGTTGGGACTACTCACCTTCCTTGCAGAGGCCAAAATCTGCGATCTTCAGGTAGCCCTCCGTGTCCAGCAGCAGGTTGTCCAGCTTCAGGTCTCTGCAGCAGCAGACGGAGGATGGAAGGGGGGTACGGGGGGGGGGAGGCATGAGGGATGTGCAAGGGTGAGTGAACCAGCCTCTGTGTGTGAGTCTACGGGTCTCTGTACGAGTCTATGCGTCTCTGTGTGAGTCTGTGGGTCTCTGTGTGAGTCTGTGGGTCTATGTGCGAGTCTGTGGGTCTCTCTGTGAGTCTATAGGTGTCTGTCTGAGTCTACGGGTCTCTGTGTGAGTCTATGGGTGTCTGTGTGAGTCTATGGGTCTGTGTGTGAGTCTATGGGCCTCTGTGTTAGTCTATGGGTCTCTCTGTGAGTTTGTGGGTCTCTGTACGAGTCTGTGTGTCTCTGTGTGAGTCTATGGGTCTCTGTGTGAGTCTGTGGGTCTCTGTGTTAGTCTCAGTGTTAGTCTATGGGTCTCTGTGTGAGTTTGTGGGTCTCTGTACGAGTCTGTGTGTCTCTGTGTGAGTCTATGCGTCTCTGTGTGAGTCTGTGGGTCTCTGTGTTAGTCTCTGTGTTAGTCTATGGGTCTCTGTGTGAGTTTGTGGGTCTCTGTACGAGTCTGTGTGTCTCTGTGTGAGTCTATGGGTCTCTGTTTGAGTCTGTGGGTCTCTGTGTTAGTCTCTGTGTTAGTCTATGGGTCTCTGTGTGAGTTTGTGGGTCTCTGTACAAGTCTGTGTGTCTCTGTGTGAGTCTATGGGTCTCTGTGTTAGTCTCTGTGTTAGTCTATGGGTCTCTGTGTGAGTTTGTGGGTCTCTGTACGAGTCTGTGTGTCTCTGTGTGAGTCTATGGGTCTCTGTGTGAGTCTGTGGGTCTCTGTGTTAGTCTCTGTGTTAGTCTATGGGTCTCTGTGTGAGTTTGTGGGTCTCTGTACGAGTCTGTGTGTCTCTGTGTGAGTCTATGGGTCTCTGTGTTAGTCTATGGGTCTATGTGTGAGTTTGTGGGTCTCTGTGTGAGTCTGTGGGTCTATGTGCGAGTCTGTGGGTCTCTCTGTGAGTCTATAGGTGTCTGTGTGAGTCTACGGGTCTCTGTGTGAGTCTATGGGTGTCTGTGTGAGTCTATGGGTCTGTGTGTGAGTCTATGGGCCTCTGTGTTAGTCTATGGCTCTGTGCGAGTCTGTGGGTCTCTGTGCGAGTCTGTGGGTCTCTGTGCGAGTCTGTGGGTCTCTGTGCGAGTCTACGGGTCTCTGTGTGAGTCTATGGGTCTGTGTGAGTCTATGGGTCCCTGTGTGAGTCTATGGGTCTCTGTGTGAGTCTATGAGTCTCTGTGCGAGTCTCTTGGTCTATGTGTGAGTCTATGGGTCTCTGTGTGAGTCTATGGCTCTCTGTGTGAGTCTATGAGTCTCTGTGCGAGTCTCTTGCTCTATGTGTGAGTCTATGGGTCTCTGCGTGAGTCTATGGGTCTCTGTGTGAGTCTATGGGTCTCTGTGTGAGTCTATGAGTCTCTGTGCGAGTCTCTTGGTCTATGTGTGAGTCTATGGGTCTCTGTGTGAGTCTATGGCTCTCTGTGTGAGTCTATGAGTCTCTGTGCGAGTCTCTTGCTCTATGTGTGAGTCTATGGGTCTCTGTGTGAGTCTCTTGGTCTCTGTGTGAGTCTATGGGTGTCTGTGTGAGTCTCTCTGTGTGAGTCTGTGGGTCTCTGTGTTAGTCTCTGTGTGACTCTATGGGTCTCTGTGTGAGTCTCTGTGTGAGTCTGTGGGTCTGTGTGAGTCTGTGGGTCTCTGTGCGAGTCTGTGTCTCTGTGTGAGTCTATAGGTGTCTGTGTGAGTCTGTGTCTCTCTGTGTGAGTCTGTGGGTCTCTGTGTGAGTCTGTGTCTCTCTGTGTGAGTCTGTGGGTCTCTGTGTGAGTCTATGACCCCCATCACCCCCCCCCCCCTCCCCAAGGCGTCTCCTCACCTGTACACGATCTTGTTCTCGTGCAGGAACTGCAGGCCCAGCACCACGCACGCCGCGTAGAACCTGCAACGGCATTCCCCAAAAACCGCTCCGGTCAGAGCCCGGGACGACCCTCCGGTTCGGCCGCGAGGTAGCCTGCCCGAGCCCGTGCCGCGTCACGGCGTACGTAGCGCCGGGCCGTGGCGCGTCACGGCGTACGTAGCGCCGGGCCGTGCCGCGTCACGGCGTACGTAGCGCCGGGCCGTGGCGCGTCACGGCGTACGTAGGTACCAACGTCACGAACATCATCACCAACATCACCAGAATCACCAACGTCGTCACCAACAAAATCGTCAGTAACAACATCGTCAAAAACATCGTCAGCAACATCGTCATCGTCACCATCACCGATTAGCGCGGTTTGGCTACGAACTGTTCGGAAGAATTTTCTTGGTTCTTTCGGTAAAGTCACGTAGAAGGGAAGTAATAAAATAATAAAAATCTAACTTAATAAAATAATTCTCACGACGTTTCGGCCACAACGCAAGCAGCCGTGCTCAGGTGAAGAACAGGTCTGTCGAGGCGACAGCGTCTGAGGGCGGCTGCTTGCGTTGTGGCCGAAACGTCGTGAGAATTATTTTATTATGTTTTATTTTTATTATTTTATTACTTCCCTTCTACGTGACTTTACCGAAAGAACCAAGAAGATGAATCCCTGCAGTCACGAAAGCTTTACATCGAGATTTGTTCGGAAGAAGTTCAACATACGTACATCCAACATCGTCGCCAACATCACCAACATCGTCAACATCATCATCATCACCTCCGATTAGTGCGGTTGGCTATGTACGATGTGACGTTGGTGGTGATGTTGTTGACGTTGGTAGTGATGTTGGTGGTGATGTTGGTGGTGATGTTGGTGGTGATGTTGGCGGTGATGATGGTGGTGATGTTGGTGGTGATGGTGGTGATGTTGGTGGTGATGTTGGTGATGATGGTGGTGATGTTGGTGGTGATGTTGGTGATGATGTTGGTGGTGATGTTGGTGGTGATGTTGGTGGTGATGTTGGTGGTGATGTTGGTGGTGATGTTGGTGGTGATGTTGGTGGTGATGTTGGTGATGTTGGTGGTGATGATGGCGGTGATGTTGGCGGTGATGTTGGCGGTGATGTTGGCGGTGATGTTGGCGGTGATGTTGGCGGTGATGTTGGTGGTGACGTTGGTGGTGATGTTGGTGGTGATGTTGGTGGTGATGTTGGTGGTGATGTTGGTGGTGATGTTGGTGGTGATGTTGGTGGTGATGTTGGCGGTGATGTTGGCGGTGATGTTGGTGGTGATGTTGGCGGTGATGTTGGCGGTGACGTTGGTGGTGACGTTGGCGGTGACGTTGGCGGTGATGTTGGCGGTGATGTTGGTGGTGATGTTGGTGGTGATGTTGGTGGTGATGTTGGTGGTGATGTTGGTGGTGATGTTGGTGGTGATGGTCGTGATGTTGGTGGTGATGTTGGTGGTGATGTTGGTGGTGATGGTCGTGATGTTGGTGGTGATGTTGGTGGTGATGTTGGTGGTGATGTTGGCGGTGATGTTGGCGGTGATGTTGGTGGTGATGTTGGCGGTGATGTTGGCGGTGACGTTGGTGGTGACGTTGGCGGTGACGTTGGCGGTGATGTTGGTGGTGATGTTGGTGGTGATGTTGGTGGTGATGTTGGTGGTGATGTTGGTGGTGATGTTGGTGGTGATGGTCGTGATGTTGGTGGTGATGTTGGTGGTGATGTTGGTGGTGATGGTCGTGATGTTGGTGGTGATGTTGGTGGTGATGTTGGCGGTGATGTTGGCGGTGATGTTGTTTACGATGTTCGTGATGTTGGTGGTGATGTTGGTGGTGATGTTGGTGGTGATGTTGGTGGTGATGTTGGTGGTGATGTTGGTGGTGATGTTGGTGATGATGTTGTTCACGATGTTCGTGACGTTGTTGACGATGTTGGTGATGTTGTTGACGACGCAGCCAAACCGCGCTAATCGGAGCCAGCCTAACAAGTGCGCAGCAATGCCCCGCACACCTCTCTCCTCGCTCATGCCGGTTCCCCTCTCAGCGTCAGACCCCCGACCACCCACCTTTCCCCCCACCTACCCCCCCACCTTCCCCCCACCTTCCCCCCAGCAACGTACACGGTGCGCGGCTCCGAGAAGACATCAGCGTGGATGTGCATCATCAGGTCCCCGCCGGGGGCGTACTCCATGACAAAGCAGACGTGGTCGCGCGTCTGGAAGCAGGCGAAGAGGTTCACCAGGAAGGGGTGGCGCACGCTGTTCACCGTCTCGAAGATCCGCTTCTCGCACATGAGGCTGCGTCGGGGGTTACACGCACGGGCACGCGGGCGCATCGTCATCAGCAGCAGCGTCATCATCATCAGCATCATCGTCGTCATCGGCAGCAGTAGCAGCGTCGTCATCATCATCAGCAGCATCGGCATCATCATTAGCATCATCGTCATCATCGGCAGCAGTAGCAGCGTCGTCATCATCATCAGCATCATCGTCGTCATCATCATCAGCATCATCGTCGTCATCGGCAGCAGTAGCAGCGTCGTCATCATCATCAGCAGCAGCGTCATCATCATCAGCAGCATCGGCATCATCATTAGCATCATCGTCATCATCGGCAGCAGTAGCAGCGTCGTCATCATCATCGGCAGCAGCATCGGCATCATCATCAGCATCATCGTCATAATCAGCAGCATCATCAGCAGCATCATCAGCATCATCATCAGCATCATCAGCATCATCATCAGCATCATCAGCAGCATCATCAGCAGCATCATCGTCATCAGCATCATCGTTATCATCAGCAGCAGTAGCAGCGTCAGCATCATCAGCAGCATCGTCATCATCATCATC
>NC_136342.1:1219816-1357316 GCF_964198595.1 Lampetra fluviatilis | reverse complement strand
TATGAGTGGGTGGGTGTATGAGTGAGTGAGTGTGTGAGTGAGTGTATGAGTGAGTGAGTGTATGAGTGAGTGAGTGTATGAGTAAGTGTATGAGTGGGTGAGTGTATGAGTGGGTGGGTGTATGAGTGGGTGGGTGTATGAGTGAGTGTATGAGTGGGTGAGTGTATGAGTGAGTGAGCGTATGAGTGGGTGAGTGTATGAGTGAGTGTATGAGTGGGTGGGTGTATGAGTGAGTGGGTGTATGAGTGAGTGGGTGTATGAGTGGGTGGGTGTATGAGTAAGTGTATGAGTGGGTGAGTGTATGAGTGGGTGAGTGTATGAGTGGGTGGGTGTATGAGTGGGTGGGTGTATGAGTGAGTGTATGAGTGGGTGAGTGTATGAGTGAGTGAGCGTATGAGTGTATGAGTGTATGAGTGAGTGAGTGTATGAGTGGGTGTATTAGTAAGTGTATTAGTGAGTGAGTGAATGAGTGTATGAGTGAGTGAGTGTATGAGTGGGTGTATGAGTGAGTGAGTGTATGAGTGAGTGAATGAATGGGTGAGTGAGTGAGTGTATGAGTGGGTCTATGAGTGAGTGAGTGTATGAGTGAGTGAATGAATGGGTGAGTGAGTGTATGAGTGTATGAGTGAGTGAGTGTATGAGTGTGTGTATGAGTGAGTGTACGAGTGAGTGAGTAAATTAATCAGTGGCTTATAGTGAGTGGGTAGGTGGGTGAGTGCTTTGATGAGCTGATGACTGACAGGGTGAGAACGTGGCTGAGTGGGTCTACGATCGAGTGGCTGAGTGGGTCTACGATCGAGTGGGTGAGTGAGCGGGTGAGTGAGTGGGTGAGTGGGCGAGGGAGTGGGTGGGTGGGTGAGTGGCCGAGGGAGTGGGTGGGTGAGTGGGTGAGTGGGTGGGTGAGTGGCCGAGGGAGTGGGTGGGTGGTGAGTGGGTGAGTGGGTGGGTGAGTGGGCGAGGGAGCGAGTTCAAGTTGATGTTGTGTGACCAGGGTGGAAATTCGAGAGACCGGGATACAGGCATCTCATTCGCAAGAGTGACCCGGATGTTGATGACGATGATGTTGTTGTTCCGTCGTTACCTTTCCACCTCATCGCGAGCGACGATGTCGCCTTTCTTCAACGCCTTGATGGCGAACATCTCGCCAGTGTGGCGGTATTCGGCTAGGAGCACCTGGGCACACGCACGTGCACAGACGCACGCACACAGACACACGCACACAGACGCACACGCACGCACACAGACGCACACGCACGCACACACACACAGACGCACGCACGCACACAGACGCACACACGCACGCACAGACGCACACGCACAGACGCACACGCACACACACAGACGCACGCACACAGACGCACGCACACAGACGCACGCACACAGATGCACACGCACGCATGCGCACAGACGCACGCACAGACGCACGCACAGACGCACACGCACACACACAGACGCACGCACACAGACGAACGCACACAGACGCACGCACACAGATGCACACGCACGCATGCGCACAGACGCACGCACACACACAGGCAGAGACAGACGTGAACAAACGATCGGAGAGAACCCCGCGCGTGGCCTTGAAAAGCCTTTGCCATTCCGATGACTCAACTAAACTATGAAACAATTTTTTATTTTACCAGGTAAGGTAAGGACCCAGTATTTTTTTCAGAAGCGATGTGGCTATCACAAATGATAGCCCAAACAAGTGTGGCGTATCACGTGGAAATGTAGAGCATCCAAACACTCTATGAACGCGTGGTGGTGATGTTGATTCTAAATGTGGAGGGAATAAACTGGAGGACCTGGAGAAAAATCCACGCGGCCACGGGAAGAGAGACACGCAAACTCCAAATATACAGCAGCAGGCGTCAGGGTCGGGATCAAACCAACGACTTCTTGTATACCAGGCGAGGAAGTTAACATCTCCTAGCCACCGTGATGATGATGAGAGAGACACGCAAACTCCAAATATACAGCAGCAGGCATCGTCAGGGTCGGGATCGAACCCACGACCTCATGCGTACCAGGTGAGGTAGTTAACATCTATCCAGCTTCATGATGATGAGAGAGAGACACGCAAACCCCAAATATACAGCAGCAGGCGTCGTCAGGGTCGGGATCGAACCCACGACCTCCTGTAGACCAGGCGAGGTGGTTAACATCTCCTAGCCACCGTGATGATGATGATGAGAGAGAGACGCGCAGACTCCAAATACACAGCAGCAGCAGGCGTCGTCAGGGTCGGGATCGAACCCACGACCTCCCCTACATACCAGGGAGGGAGGGAGGGGGGTGGGTGGGTGGGGGGGGGGTCCTCACCTTGCCAAAGTGACCCCGACC
Source organism: Lampetra fluviatilis (assembly GCF_964198595.1). Taxonomy (NCBI): domain Eukaryota; kingdom Metazoa; phylum Chordata; class Hyperoartia; order Petromyzontiformes; family Petromyzontidae; genus Lampetra; species Lampetra fluviatilis. The sequence goes on along the minus strand of NC_136342.1, from coordinate 1,354,970 downwards.
GAGCACAGAAGTACACCTGAAGTTCTCCATGCTCAGACTCGGATGGCTGGGGAGGGGGGAGCAGGGGGGGGAGCAGAGGTGGGGGGGGGGAGACGCGGGTGTGGAGAAGTGGTCGGGTGAGGCGAGCTGTTAAGGAGTTTGAATAATAATATTAATAATAATAGGGGTTTTTCCCATTTTTTCTGGCAACAAAACTGATATTTTTTTACGAGGATTCGTGTCACTGCATTAACCACAATACTTGCAGTCAAAATGCAAACGAAAAAATATTTTCAAATATTATATTTTGGTACTGGCAAACGAGTGAGTGGAGTGCGTGAGCGAGTGGGTGGGTGAGTGAGCAAGTGGGTGAGCGAGCGAGTGGGAGAGTGTGTGGGTGAGTGCTTGAGTGGGTGGATGAGTGGAGTGAGTGCGTAGGTGAGTGGGCAAGTGGGTGAGTGGGAGTGAGTTGGAAGAGTGGGCTGGATGAGTGGGTGGATGAGTGAGTCAGTGCGTAGGTGAGTGGGCGAGTGGTTGAGTGGGCGAGTGGGTGAGTGGTTGAGTGGGCGAGTGGTTGAGTGGTTGAGTGAGTGCGCAGGTGAGTGGGCGAGTGGTTGAGTGAGCGAGCGATTGGGAGTGTAGGTGAGTGGTTGAGTGGGCGAGTGGTTGAGCGAGCGGGAGTGTAGGTGAGTGGTTGAGTGGATGAGTGAGTGCGTAGGTGAGTGGGCGAGTGGTTGAGTGAGCGAGTGGGAGTCTAGGTGAGTGGCTGAGTGGGTGTTTGAGTGAGTAGTTGAGTGGGCGAGTGGGTGAGTGGTTGAGTGAGCGAGTGGGAGTGTAGGTGAGTGGTTGAGTGGATGAGTGAGTGCGTAGGTGAGTGGGCGAGTGGTTGAGTGAGCGAGTGGGAGTCTAGGTGAGTGGCTGAGTGGGTGTTTGAGTGAGTGGTTGAGTGGGCGAGTGGTTGAGTGAGTGTGTGTGGGTGTAATTAGCTCAACGGGGGAATTGATCTTAATTCCGTTCCTTACAAGGCCCGCGCTGGCTGTGTCGCCGCTCACCTGGCTACGGGGGGCTGCGTCGGCTGCTGGGGTGCCGGTAGGGCCGGCCGCGGTTGTGCCGTTGCCGGCGGTGTGGCCGGAACGAGGGTGGTGGCCGACGGGAGAGAGATGAGGACGCTCTGCCTGTCGTTGAGGAAGTCGAAGGACGAGATGGCTTCCTGCGCGATGAGCCAGGATGTGCGGGGGGGGGGGGGGTAAGGAGGGAGGGAGGGAGGGAGAGGAGAGAGGGGAGGGAGAACAGGGAGGGAGAGGAGAGAGGGGAGGGAGGAGAGGGAGGAGAGGGAGGAGATGGAGGGAGGGAAGGAGGAGAGAGAGGAGAGGGAGGGAGGAGAGGGAGGGAGGGAGGAGAGGGAGGGAAGGAAAGGGAGGGAAGGAAAGGGAGGGAGGAGATGGAGGAGAGGGAGGGAGGAGAGGGAGGAGAGGGAGGGAGGGAGGAGATGGAGGGAGGAGATGGAGGGAAGGAGGAGAGAGAGGAGAGGGAGGGAGGGAGGAGAGGGAGGAGAGGGAGGAGATGGAGGGAGGAGAGGGAGGGAGGGAGGGAAGGAGAGGGAGGGAGGAGATGGAGGATAGGGAGGGAGGAGAGGGAGGGAGGAGAGGGAGGGAGGGAGGAGAGGGAGGGAGGGAGGAGAGGGAGGGAGGGAAGGAGAGGGAGGCAGAGAGTGGGTACACCCACAGTGAGTCAATCGGCAGGCCATGCTACGGACAGAGGCGGGGGAGGGGGGGGGATAAAGGCGTCCACCTCTTTCATCCAACAGGCCTCTGGCCTAACCAACGCAGGCATCGACTGTGAAGAAGTAGAAACATAACGCTGCCCGGAGCCTGTTCCTTCCCCACCCACACCCTGCCCAAAGCCCCCCTGCCCCCCACCAACACCCACCCCCTGCCCCCCACCAACACCCACCCCCTGCCCCCCACCAACACCCACCCCCTGCCCCCCACCAACACCCACCCCCTGCCCCCCACCAACGCCCACCCCCTGCCCCCCACCAACGCCCACCCCCTGCCCCCCACCAACACCCACCCCCTGCCCCCCACCAACACCCACCCCCTGCCCCCCCACCTTTTATAAACCCACGTGGACGGCAATGGTGGCAGCACCCGCCATGTTTCTTGCTATCGTTGCCATTCCACCCACGCGCACCTCCGATCGGCACCGTCTGGCTACGTACGGCGCCAAAGAAGTTGGACGTACACACACACACACACGTACACACACACACACACACGTACACACACACGTACACACACACACACACGTACACACACACACACACACGTACACACACACACACGTACACACCCACATGCACACGTACACACACACGTACACACGCACACACACACGTATACACACACGATCCAACCCTTACCTGGACATCTGGGGTCATGTTGTTGTTGTTGTTGGGTCCGGGGGTCACCGGCCCCTCGCCAAGGGCCATCTCCTGGTCGGCTCCTGAGGCAGAGTCCCCCTCAAAGTTCAGCTTCTGCACCGAACGATCCCTGCAGGAAGCCGACCACCAGCCATGTGAAGAAGCAGCAGCGCGAGCAGACACAGAGATCCCCACCCCCCCACCACCACCAACGTGTAGCCTCAACAGAGTGTTGGGGCAAGTGCTCGCTCGCGCACTTCGCTCACTCACTCACTCACGCACTCACTCACACACTCACTCGCTCACTCGCTCACTCATTCACTCACTCGCTCACTCACTCAGGCACTCACTCACTCACGCACTCACTCGCTCACTCACTCGCTCACTCACTCACGCACTCAGGCACTCGTGCACTCGCTCACTCACTCACGCACTCAGGCACTCGTGCACTCGCTCACTCACTCACGCACTCACTCACGCACTCAGGCACTCGCTCACGCACTCACTCACTCACGCACTCAGGCACTCACTCACACACACACTCACTCACGCACTCACTCACTCACGCACTCAGGCACTCACTCACACACACACTCACTCACGCACTCGCTCACTTGCTCACCCACGCACTCACGCACTCGCTCACTCACGCACGTGCAGAGATCACCCGTGTAACCTTAACAGACTGCTGGGGCAAGTGCCGTTAGTGGCGAGTAGCAGCAGCGCCTATGAAGGCCGGCACTGTGGAACACCCCAACCACCACTACCACCACCAATGATAAAAAGCCAAAGATCCCCTGTGTAGTCTTAACAGAGTGTTGGGGCAAGTGCTGTTAGTAGCGAGTAGCAGCGCCTATGAAGGCCAGCACGGCACACAAGGGGCTGAGTGGCCAACACACCAATATCACGATCACCGCCACCACCACCACTCACCACCATCGCAGTTACTCACCACCACTACCACGACCACCGCTATCATCACCACCACCACCACCGCCGCCGCCGCCACCGCCACCAACGCCACCACCCCCATCCATCACCACCACCAACGCCACCACCACCACCACCAACGCCACCACCACCACCCATCACCGCCACCACCCAAAACCACACCCACTACCACCACCACCACCCACCGCCACCCACCACCACCACTCACCACCACCACCACCCACCACCACCCACCACCACCCATCACCACCACCACCCACCACCACCACCACCACCACCCACCACCCACCACCACCCATCACCACCACCACCACCACCACCCACCACCACCCATCACCACCACCAGCCACCATCACCATCACCACCACCCACCGCCACCACCACCCATCACCTCCACCACCCACCACCACCCACCACCACCACCCATCACCACCACCACCCACCACCACCCACCACCCACCACCACCCACCACCACACCCATCACCACCACCAGCCACCACCACCATCACCACCACCCACCGCCACCACCGCCACCGCCACCCACACGCCGCCTCACCCGGTGAGTGGCGACTGCGGCCCGGTCGTCTTGGTGTGCTCCCGCGCCCCGGCGGGCGTGGGGGAGCTGGGGGGCACGGGCCCCCCACCTCCGCCCGACGGCGGGGGGCTGAAGGACGAGGGGGTGTTGCAGGGAGGCACCGAGCGCTTCATGAGGCGGCTCCATGTGGGGATGTTGATGTTCATCTGGGGGGCTCTCAAGAACGTCTTGCCCACTATCACACGGCGGGGGGGGGGGGCGGTGGGTGGGGGGGATGGTGGGTGGGGGGGGTGGTGGGTGGGGGTGGGTGGGTGGGGGTGGGGGTGGGTGGGGGGGGTGGTGGGTGGGGTGGTGGGTGGGGGGGGGGTGGGTGGGAGGGGTGGTGGGTGGGGGGGGTGGTGGGTACGGTGGGGCGGTGGGTAGGGCGGGTGGTTGGTGGGGGGGTGGTGGGTGGGGGGGTGGGTGGGTGGGTGGGTGGGGGGGTGGGTGGGTGGGGGGGTGGGTGGGTGGGTGGGTGGGGGGGGTGGTGGGTGGGGGGGGTGGTGGGTGGGGGGGTGGTGGGTGGGGGGGCGGTGGGTGGGGGGGGCGGTGGGTGGGGGGGCGGTGGGTGGGGGGGCGGTGGGTGGGTGGGGCGGTGGGTGGAGGGGGCGGTGGGTGGGGTGGTGGTGGGGGTGGTGGGTGGGAGGGCGGTGGGTGGGGGGGCGGTGGGTGGGTGGGGCGGTGGGTGGAGGGGGCGGTGGGTGGAGGGGGCGGTGGTGGGGGGGTGGTGGGTGGTGGTGGGGGGGGGGGGTACGGGAGCAGTGTAAGTCACGGGGGCCATGGACAAGTGAAGAGAAGTGAGTGGCTAGCGTCTTGCCTGCTGGTGCTTACTGGTGCTTACTCAGCCACCTTGTTGAATTGTGTTTCAAGCGAGTCACCACATTTTACTGTTGCAATACAGTATTGTAATTAATAAATACACACGGTATGTAGTTTATACAGCACGCTACTGCGAATCGCTCCGTTTTGCTAAATGATCACCATTCTTTAAGACCCCTGGGTAGGCTGGGCCATTTTCGACTTACGATATTTTCGATTTAAGATGGGGTCGTCTTAACGCATCTCCATCCCAAGTAGAGGACTACCTGTATTATAATTATCACCAGAGCATGTTTGTTTGCATGCTTTGCCGCAAGCACTACGTGTGGTCACAATGCAGACTTGAGATGATGCCTTGCACAAAAAGGTATCGCACATTTGGGCGTTTGAACATCGTGACACAATTTCGATTTAAAGCTTCTTTCGTGACTGCCGGGATTCATCTTCTTGGTTCTTTCGGTAAAGTCACGTAGAAGGGAAATAATAAAATAATTAAAATAAAACATAATAAAATATGATACAAAATAAATAACCATTTATAATAAAATAATACAAATAAAACATAATAAAAAATAAATAACCATTTATTTTCCTTCTACGTGACTTTACCGAAAGAACCAAAAATATCTGAACGTATCTTAACATCTTAACAAAAGCTTAACATCTGAACATCTTAAAACACGATTTAAAGCTTTCATGACTGCAGGGATTCATCTTCTTGGTTCTTTCGGTAAAGTCACGTAGAAGGGAAGTAATAAAATAATAAAAATAAAACATAATAAAATAATTCTCACGACGTTTCGGCCACAACGCAAGCAGCCGTCCTCAGGTGAAGAATTATTTTATTATGATAATTGGTTTTTTACCCTTCTATCTGGCAACAAAACTGACACCTTTTTACAAGGAGTCATGTTTGCATAGACTGCAATACCTGTAGTCATAATACAAACAAAAAACACAACTCTGATAATGTATGCACTGTCCTTGAAGTTGATTGGTCCACACCCGAGACAGCTTTCCTTAGAGCCTAGTCTCACATAGGTTGGACCAGATGACGCCAAAAGGTGTCAGTTTTGTTGCCAGATAGAAGGGTAAAAAACCAATTATCATATTTTTACTGGCAAATGAGGTTCCCATGGTTATTTTATTATGTTTAAATTTTATTATTTTATTATTTCCCTTCTACGTGACTTTACCGAAAGAACCAAGAAGATGAATCCTGACACAACTCCTGTTATATTGCCAGAAAGGGGATTGACCTCAGGCATGAACACGTAATTGTTACACCCCACACCACCCACCCCAACTCCCATCCTGTGAGAAAACACAGAGGACCGCCGGCCATTCCCGACTCACCGCTCACCGCTCACCCTGTAAACTCACCTTGCTGCTTGAGGAAGATCCGTCTCTGTCGCTGGAGCTTGGGTTTCCTCTCGATGACCGGGTTAAAGAAGGTCACCTGCAGACAGCATGCACGACGCGGTGTGAGTGGGTCTTACAGATGGCACACACACACACACACAGTGCACGCGGTGTGAGTGGGTCATACAGATGGCACACACACACACAGAGCACGAGGTGTGAGTGGGTCTTACAGATGGCACACACACACACACAGAGCACACGGTGTGAGTGGGTCTTACACACAGCACACACACACAGAGCACACGGTGTGAGTGGGTCTTACAGATGGCACACACACACACACAGAGCACACGGTGTGAGTGGGTCTTACACACAGCACACACACACAGAGCACGCGGTGTGAGTGGGTCTTACAGATGGCACACACACACACACACAGAGCACGAGGTGTGAGTGGGTCTTACAGATGGCACACACACACACACAGAGCACGCGGTGTGAGTGGGTCTTACACACAGCACACACACACACACACAGAGCACACGGTGTGAGTGGGTCTTACAGACAGCACACACACACACAGCACACACAGTGTGAGTGGGTCATACAGGCAGCACACACACACACAGCACACACACACAGCGCACACACACACACACACAGCGCACACACACAGCGCACACACACACACACACAGCGCACCTCTGCAAACAACACACACAGCGCACACACACACAGCGCACACACAGCACACAAACAACACAGCACACACACACACACAGCACACACACACACACAGCGCACCTCTGCAAACAGCATGCCCTGCGGCTCCAAGTAGAGGCACATGCCGTGCCGCTGGTTGTCCAGGAAGTCCTCCAGCCGTAGGAACTTGACGGCGCAGAGGGAGCGCCAGTCACGCCAGTACACCGAGATCTCCAGCTCGCGCGACTAGAATGGTGTAGGTGGTGGTGGTGGTAGTGTAGGTGGGTGGTAGTGGTGATGGTGGTGGTGTAGGTGGGTGGTGGTGGGTGGTGGTGGTGGGTGGTGGTGGTGTAGGTGGTAGTGGTGGTGATGGTGGTGTAGATGGTAATGGTGGTGGTGTAGGTGGGTGGTGGTGGTGGGTGGTGTAGGTGGTAGTGGTGGTGATGTAGGTGGGTGGTGGTGGTGGGTGGTGGTGGTGTAGGTGGTAGTGGTGGTGGTGTAGGTGGGAGGTGGTGTAGGTGGTAGTGGTGGTGGTGTAAGTGGGTGGTGGTGGTGGCAATGGTGTGGGTGGGTGGTGGTGATGGTGTAGGTGGGTGGTGGTGGTGGTGATGGTGTAGGTGGGTGGGTGGTGGTGATGGTGTAGGAGGTGGGTGGTGGTGGTGATGGTGTAGGTGGGTGGTGGTGGTGATGGTGTAGGTGGGTGGTCGTGATAATAGTGCAGGTGGGTGGTGGTGATGGTGTAGGTGGGTGGTGGTGATGGTGTAGGAGGTAGTGGTGGCGATGGGAGGTGGTGGTGATGGTGGTGAAGGTTATGGCAGGAGGTGCGGTGTCGGTGCAGTGGTGGCGACGGTGGTGGCGATGGTGGTGGCGACGGTGGTGGCGACGGTGGTTGTTTGAGATGTGCGGGTGGTGGTGGTTGACGATGCAGGGTGGGAGGAGAGGTCAGAGGAGGGATGGACGCAGGTTCACGGTTAGCGCACCGTGGAAGACGGGGGCGCGTCACCACGATTGGCTCACGTATTTATCGCCTGGGGCTCTCACGTCATCCAAGGCATCCTTAAAATTCGATTTAAAGCTTTCGTGACTGCAGGGATTCATCTTCTTTGTTCTTTCGGTAAAGTCACGTAGAAGGGAAATAATAAAATAATAAAAATAAAACATAATAAAATAATTCTCACGACGTTTCGGCCACAACGCAAGCAGCCGTCCTCAGGTGGAGAACAGGTCTGTCAAGTAGACAGAAGACGGCTGCTTGCGTTGTGGCCGAAACGTCGTGAGAATTATTTTATTCTGTTTTATTTTTATTATTTTATTATTTCCCTTCTACGTCACTTTACCGAAAGAACCAAGAAGATAAGGCATCCTTTTCGGGGGGGGGGGGAGTGGTGGTGCAGCGGTTAGCGCTACGCCACGCTGCGAACCGGACGACCCCAGTTCGATTCGCGCTCACGGCCAACACCGCCAGTGACGATTATCTCAACCGGTGGGCCTCCCCTAGGTCGACTCAGCATCAAGCGAGTACCCGGTGCTGTGTGTGTAGTCAACATCGCCACTGGGGAGACAAAGGCGGCCGGGCGTGGTGCTGGCCACCCACCCCCTCGTGTGCCGTGCCGGCCTTCATAGGTGCTGCTCGCTAACAGCACTTGCCCCTAGAGCCTGTTAGAGGCTACACGGGGGACCTTTGTCTTTGTGTGTGCTGCTGCTACTCGCCATCAACAGCACTTGCCCCTAGAGCCTGTTAGAGGCTACACGGGGGACCTTTGTCTGTGTTGGTGGTGGTGGCGGTGGTGCAGAGTCCAATCCCCGTACCCTGTCCAGCTCGATGGTGAACTTGAGGTCCCAGCACTGGTTGCCGATGGGTTTCCACGTCGTCTGTCCCACCACGGAGTTGTCCAACTTCAGCACGGCCAGGATCTCGTCTGCTGGGACGTGGGTCGGGGGGAGTTGGGGGGTGGAGGTGAGGATGGGGAGGGGGGCAGAGTGAGTTCATTTCAATCGGTGTTCTATTTGCCCGAGAAGAACGCCACAAGTGCCACCCTTTGATGCTGCTAATCCTGCATAATGCACGGGCATAATATGACTTTGAAACCCCCCGCCCACCTCCTACGCATTCCACAAGTAGCACTAATCCCATATCTGCATTTCCCATAAATATGCTAAATTCCTATTGATATGCAAATTATTTTTATCAAGGCGCTCTTCCCCCTCCAACCCAGCAGCTTAAATATACGCTGCCAAGCCTGGTGGTGTTTCATTCAGACGCTGTCTTTCCGACAGACCTGTTCTTCACCTGAGGACGGCTGCTTGCGATGTGGCCGAAACGTCGTGAGAATTGTATTTTATTGTGTTTTATTTTTATTATTTTATTATTTCCCTTCTACGTGACTTCACCGAAAGAACCAAGAGGTTGCCACCGTCACATTCACCGCTCGATGTACGGACGTGGCGCTGGGCATCCACCGCCATATGCGTGCCGTTCTGGCCTTCATAGGTGCTCGCTAACAGCACGTGCCCCTACAGTCTGTTAGAGGCTACACGGGGGATCTTTGTCTCTTTATCATTGGTGGCGGTAGTGGTGGTGGTAGTGGTGGTGGTGGTGGTGGTGGTGGTAGTGGTGGTGGTAGTGGTGGTGGTGGTAGTGGTGGTAGTGGTGGTGGTAGTGGTGGTAGTGGTGGTGGTAGTGGTGGTGGTAGTGGTTGGTAGTGGTGGTGGTAGTGGTGGTAGTGGTGGTGGTAGTGGTAGTGGTGGTGGTAGTGGTGGTAGTGGTGGTGGTAGTGGTGGTAGTGGTGGTGGTAGTGGTAGTGGTGGTAGTGGTAGTGGTGGTGGTGGTGGTAGTGGTGGTGGTAGTGGTGGTAGTGGTGGTGGTAGTAGCGGTGGTAGTGGTGGTGTGGTAGTGGTGGTGGTGGTGGTAGCGGTGGTGGTTGTGGTGTTCCACAGTGCCGGCCTTCATAGGCGCTGCTGCTACTCGCCACTAACAGCACTTGCCCCAACAGGCTGTTAAGGCTACACGGGTGATCTCTGCATGTGCGTGAGTGAGCGAGTGCGTGAGTGCGTGGGTGAGTGAGCGCGTGAGTGAGTGCGTGAGCGAGTGAGTGAGCGTGTGAGTGAGCGAGCGCGTGAGTGAGTGAGCGTGTGAGTGAGCGAGTGCGTGAGTGAGCGAGCGTGTGAGTGAGCGAGCGCGTGAGTGAGTGAGCGTGTGAGTGAGCGAGTGCGTGAGTGAGTGAGCGTGTGAGTGAGCGAGCGCGTGAGTGAGTGAGCGTGTGAGTGAGCGAGCGCGTGAGTGAGTGAGCGAGTGCATGAGTGAGTGAGTGAGTGAGCGTGTGAGTGAGCGAGCGCGTGAGTGAGTGAGTGAGCGAGTGCGTGAGTGAGTGAGTGAGCGAGCGAGCGAGCGAGTGAGTGAGCGAGCGCGTGAGTGAGTGAGTGAGCGAGTGAGTGAGCGAGTGCATGAGTGAGTGAGTGAGCGAGCGAGTGCATGAATGAGTATGTGAGTGAGTGTGTGAGTGAGCGAGCGAGCGAGCGAGTTCGTGAGTGAGTGCGTGAGTGCGTGATTGAGTGAGGGAGTGCGTGTGTGCATGAGAGAGTGCGTGCGTATGTGCGTGCGTATGTGCGTGCGAGCGAGCGAGTGAGTGCGTGTGTGCGTGTATGCGAGCGAGCGAGTGCGTGCGTGCGAGCGAGCGAGCAAGTGAGTGCGTGTGTGCATGAGAGAGTGCGTGCGTGCGTGCGTGCGTGCGAGCGCGTGTGTGCGTGCGAGCGAGCGAGTGCGAGCGAGCGAGCGCGTGCGAGCGAGCGAGCGAGCGAGCGCGTGTGTGCGTGCGCGCGAGAGAGACGCACTGGCGACGTCGTCGGGCTTGATGGTGGCGGTGGAGCGCACGGACACGGAGCGCCCGTACACGCTCTTGTTGCTGCGGCTGATGAAGGAGCCCGTCTTGTTGTCGCCGGGGCTGCCTGCGGGCAGCGTGGCCGCCGTGGCCTTCGAGCGGTTGGGGACGCTCTCCAGCAGGTCCTGGCAGCCCATGAGGCGCACTTCCAGCGTGCCTGGAGCGGGGCGGGGGGGGGCGGGGTGGGGTGCAGACGCCGTTGTGCAGTAGCCCGTCGGGAAAATGTGACCCTAGGATGTGTGTGTGTGTGGGGTCTATTGCGTGGTGCTGCTGGTGGTGATGGCCGCTTACCCCGCCCCCCACGGAGGAGGAGGGTGGTGGTGACGGTGGTGGTGACGGTGGTGGTGGTGACGGTGGTGGTGACGGTGATGGTGACGGTGACGGTGATGGTGGTGGTGACGGTGGTGGTGACGGTGATGGTGGTGGTGACGACGGTGGTGGTGGTGACGGTGGTGGTGGTGACGGTGGTGGTGGTGACGGTGGTGGTGGTGGTGATGATGACGGTGGTGGTGGCCGTGCCGCGAGAGAGAGAGCGGTGTGGTTGTTGGTGACGGTGGTGGTGGTGATAGTGGTGGTGGTGATGGTGGTGACGGTGGTGACGACGGTGACGGTGGTGACGGTGGCCGCGAGCGAGCGAAGTGAGCGAGAAGACAGCTCTGCTGACCCGTAAGCGCGGCAGGCTTGGTGATGGTGGTGTACTGGCTGGCCTGGTAGGCGGGCCCCAGGCCCGACTGGTTGCGTGGCGTGTGGTGCGGCGAGGCGACGGTGAGTAGCTCCTCCTTGATCAGAGCCCTCTTGGGGTGTCCCGGCGGGAGCTCCTCCACGCGGCGTTCCAGGGACAACCGCAGGAGGTCCATCTTCTGGCTCGACTCCTGCAGCTCAACCTGAGCCTGTCGGCCACAACGACAAACATCGTCACGCCGTGGCGATGTTTACAAACCACGTCGGGCGCTCGTTTCAACCTGGGTGGACCTACCTAGCAGAGGGGCCCCCAGGACCGGTTGAGATGATCGTCAGCGATGTTTGCCGCGAGCGGGAATCGAACTCGGGCCCGTCGGGATCGTAGCGCGGCGTGATAACGGTGACGCGGCCGCTCGCACGCACAGGCACTCACCCCCTTGTACGCACGCTCACCCCCTCGCACGCACTCACTTGCACGCACACTCACCCTATCGCACGCACACACACTCACTCGCACACACACGCACTCACCCCCTTGTACGCACGCTCATACTCTCGCACGCACGCTCACACTCTCGCACACACACACACACTCACCCTATCGCACGCACATGCACCCTCTCGCACACACGCTCACCCTCTCACTCGCACGCTCACCCCCTCGCACACACTCACTCGCACGCACGCTCACCCTCATGAATGCACTCGCACTCGCACACTCACCCTCTCGCACGCACAGACACTCGCACGCTACCACTCACCACCACCACCACAAGCAGCCTATCCCCACCCCCGGCCCACCCCCCCACCTCAGACAGCGCCTTCTTGTTGTCCTTGGCGCGAGCCCCCAACTGGCGCACGACATTCTTGGCCCCCTCGGCCACCGCCGACTCGATGCGCAGGTGGTGCCGCAGCTCCTCCATGCGGAGCTCCAGGGGGCTGAACGACGCCTCCGTCTTGGCTGAGGGGGGGGGGTGGAGGGGTGGGGAGGGAGGGAGCGTGGGGGGGGGGTTAGAACAAGCGGTGGAAGCATCACCGTCATCATCGTCGTCGTCGTCGTCATGGGAACAAGCGGTGGAACCATCGTCATCATCACCGCCATCATCGCCGTGGGAACAAGAGGAGGAAGCATCACCACCACCATCATCATCACCACCATCATCATCACCATCATCATCACCATCGTCGCCGTGGGAACAAGCGGAGGAAGCATCACCATCATCATCACCATCACCATCACCACCATCACCACCATCACCACCATCACCAGCATCATCACCATCGTCGCCGTCGGAACAAGCGGAAAAAGCATCATCATCACCACCATTATCACCATCGTCGCCGTGGGAACAAGCGGAGGAATCATCACCATCATTATCACCATCATCACCATCGCCGTGGGAACAAGCGGAGGAAGCATCATCATCACCACCATCATCATCACCACCATCATCATCACCACCATTATCATCACCATCACCATCGTCGCCGTGGGAACTAGCGGTGGCACCTCCCGTGTAACAGGCGAGGGAGATAACATCTCATAGCCACCGTGGCGTCACCGTCGCCCACAACTTCCTTCAGGCGGGCAAACCGCGGGGTGACGCGACAAGCCACCACCAACAGAGGGAACTTCGCACGCTGCCAGTGAAAGTAAACTTGAGTCTGTGTGTGAAAAACAACGACGCAGATGTTAACTTCCTCGCCTGGTCTACAGGAGGTCGTGGGTTCGATCCCGATCTTGACGCCTGCTGCTGCTGTATATTTGGAGTTTGCGTCTCTCTGTCTCTCATCATCATCATCACGGTGGCTAGGAGATGTTAACCACCTCGCCTGGTATGCAGGAGGTCGTGGATTCGATCCAAATCTTGACGCCTGCTGCTGTATATTTGGAGTTTTCGTGTCTCTCTCATCACCATCACGGTGGCTAGAAGATGTTAACCACCTCGCCTGGTCTACAGGAGGTCGTGGATTCGATCCCAACCCTGACACCTGCTGCTGTATATTTGGAGTTTGCGTGTCTCTCTCTCATCATCACGGTGGCTATTAGATGTTAACTACCTCACCTAGTATACAGGAGGACGTGGGTTCGAACCTGATCCTGAAGCTTGCTGTATATTTGGAGTTTGCGTGTCTCTCTCTCATCATCATCATGGTGGCTAGGAGATGTTAACTACCTCGCCTGGTATACAGGAGGTCGTGGGTTCGATCCCGACCCTGACGCCTGCTGCTGTAGATTTGGATTTGTTATTAGATTTAGATAAGCCCCTCCACCCTCCCCTGAACCAGGATATAAGATCTTGTCTCTTGGATTTCCCTTCACTTGATACAGTCAATTTGGCTGTGACGGTCCCACCTGCAGACGGAGACTTGCGTTGCCTCCGAAACGTCGTGATTTAATTGAGTTATTTTCATTTATTTTATTTTATTCATATTATATTTTACCTACGTGACTTTACCGAAAAAACCTAATCCTTGCAGTCACGAAAGCTTCAAATCTAGAAATAGTTTAGTTTTTAATCGTATATTTGTTTGAAGTGATGCCTTTACCTTGACTGTACTTGGCACTCCAATCGTGTTTTTTTTTTAATCCCGTCTTCGCCGTTGCAACGTTACGTTCTGACCCTGTGCCCCTATCGGTTTAGAGCATTTTGCTGCGATGAATATCCACGTGATGACGACGACGACGACGATGTTTGATAAGCAAACTTTATTGTTGAGCGACCATCGTTTGCGATAACCACGTCGCTTCTGAATAAGAGTTGACACGGCACCTCAGTGGGGCCTTGCTAGCGAAAGTAAAACATTATTGAGTTCGGTACAAACCACCAACTATCGTCTGCCCACCACACCCGCTGGAGCTAAGCACTTTTAAATCTCGATTTAAAGCTTTCGTGACTCCAGGGATTCATCTTCTTGGTTCTTTCGGTAAAGTCACGTAGAATGGAAATAATAAAATAATAAACATTAAAAAAAAAAATTCTTGGTTCTTTCGGTAAAGTCACGTAGAAGGGAAGTAATAAAATAATAAAAATAAAACACAATTTTATTATTTTATTACTTCCCTTCTACGTGACTTTACCGAAAGAACCAAGAAGATGAATCCCTGCAGTCACGAAAGCTTTAAATCGAAAAAAAAAAATTCTCACGACGTTTCGGCCACAATGCAAGCAGCCGTCCTCAGGTGAAGAACAGGTCTGAGATTCAGACGCTGTCTTCTCGACAGACCTGTTCTCCACCTGAGGACGGCTGCTTGCGTTGTGGCCGAAACGTCGTGAGAATTATTTTATTATGTTTTATTTTTATTATTTTATTATTTCCATTCTACGTGACTTTACCGAAAGAACCAAGAAGACACTTTTGAATCATCATCTCTATTGACAAACTATTTTTGTTTAAAACTGCTTGTTGTCCTAATGATAATAGGGGTTTCCCCCCTTTTTTCTGGCAACAAAAATGAAACCTTTTTACAAGGATTCACATCTGCATTAACCACAATACTTGCAGTCAAAATGCAAACAAAAAACACACTTTTTCGTTCTTTCGGTAAAGTCACGTAGAATGGAAATAATAAAATAATAAAAATAAAACATAATAAAATAATTCTCACGACGTTTCAGCCACAACGCAAGCAGCCGTCCTCAGGTGGAGAACAGGTCTGTCGAGAAGTCTGAGATTCAGACTCTGTCGTCTCCATTGACAAACTAATTTCTGTAGAACTTCTGTTTGTTCGCACCTCCCGATGACGATTCAGCACGCTTGGCTACGTACGGCCGCGCTAGAAGTTCGACAAACACACACACACACACACGTACGTACCCACACCTCCGCACACCGCCGCCCATCGCCGTGAGATTTCCCCGCACGCGAAGATTTGGAAAGCGCGATGAGGCGGTGGGTGGGTGGCTGCCGTCGGTTTGTGTCGTTACGAGGAAGTTGGGGGGGGGGGGGGGGGGCGGCACGAGAATTTGCGGTCGTCGAGCCACGCAGGTGAGCACGCAACGCCCAGGTGCGCCCGCCCGCCAGCGTGAGTGAGATGTTAACTACCTCGCCTGGTCTACAGGAGGTCGTGGGTTCGATCACGAACTCTGACGCCTGCTGCTGCATATTTGGAGTTTGTGTCTCTCTCTCATCATCATCACGGTGGCTATGAGATGTTAACTACCTCGCCCGGTATGCAGGAGGTCGTGGGTTCGATCACGAACCCTGATGCCTGCTGCTGCATATTTGGAGGTTGTGTCTCTCTCATCATCATCACGGTGGCTAGGAGATGTTGACTACCTCGCCTGGTGTACAGGAGGTCGTGGGTTCGATCACGACCCTGACGCCTGCTGCTGCATATTTGGAGTCTGCGTGTCTCTCTCATCATCATCACGGTGGCTAGGAGATGTTAACTACCTCGCCTGGCATACAGGAGGTCGTGGGTTCGATCACGACCCTGACGCCTGCTGCTGTATATTTGGAGTTTGTGTCTCTCTCATCATCATCATCATGACGGTGGATAGATGTTGACTACCTCGCCTGGTATACAGGAGGTCGTGGGTTCGATCTCGAACTTGACGATGCCTGCTGCTGCTGTAGATTTGGAGTTTGCGTGTCTCTTTCAGCATCATCATCATCATCATCACGGTGGCTAGGAGATGTTAACTCATTGAACCTACTACAATAGTACAGAGGGGGAGGCGGGGGGGGGGCAAGTAGGGGGCGGGGGTTGGGGTGACAGCGTGCGGCAGGCCTCACCGATGCGTTCCCTGGCGTCCAGAGTGAGCTCGCTGGCCTGCGTCGACTTGAGGATCTGCATGCGGATGATTTCGATCTTGGTTTTGCTGTCCTGAAGCATTTGCTGTGCTGTGGCCAACATCTTGCGGTCCTGTGGAAAGGGCGGGTGGATTATGGTATACGTATTCGTTGCCGTTGTGATTGTTACGTCGAACTCAGGGGTCTTATTTTAGGGTCGTGGCTGCTGATGTGGAGGGAGAGGTGGGGGGAGAGGTGGGGGGAGAGGTGGGGGGCGAGGTGGGGGGAGAGGTGGGGGGAGAGGTGGGGGGAGAGGTGGAGGGAGAGGTGGGGGGTGAGGTGGGTGGAGAGGTGAGGGGAGAGGTGGGGGGTGAGGTGGGTGGAGAGGTGAGGGGAGAGGTGGGGGGAGAGGTGAGGGGAGAGGTGGGGGGTGAGGTGGGTGGAGAGGTGAGGGGAGAGGTGGGGGGAGAGGTGAGGGGAGAGGTGGGGGGCGAGGTGGAGGGAGAGGTGGGGAGAGGTGGGGGGAGAGGTGGGGAGAGGTGGGGGGAGAGGTGGGGGGAGAGGTGGGGGGCGAGGTGGTGGGATGGGTGAGCGGGCGTGGTGGGGGGAGAGGTGGGGGGCGAGGTGGGGGGCGAGGTGGGGGGGCGAGGTGGGGGTCAAGGTGGGGGTGAGATGGGGGGCGAGGTGGGGGTCAAGGTGGGGGTCAAGGTGGGGGGCGAGGTGGGGGGTCAAGGTGGGCGGGCGAGGTGGGGGGGAGGGAGCTGCTGCTCTCCCAGTTGGGGCTCACCATCAGACCCCCTGCATACCAGGCGAGGTAGTTAACATCTCCTAGCCACCCTGGCACCCCAAAGCAAATGCAATTGATTTGCATTTCATTTGCGCCGATCGGCTTTTGGCGGCGTTCTCTGGGTGTGACAAGGCCACAGAGGAGGTTGTGGTAGCAGCTCTGGTGGTAGGCCAATCAGAACAACGCAAGCACAAGACAATGTAGGGCAGCACACGTACGAACGTTCAACTTTGTTCGCGCACCGTACCTTGGGCGACCGGACCGTGCGCTTAATCGGCGACACGGTGCAACTGTGGCAAGTCCGCAAAGACCCGACGCTTCGTGCAGAGCGACGGGGCCAGGGGCAGAGGTCGCAAATGGGTACCCGATACCTGTTTGCGACCCTGGTGCGGCCGGGTACGGGTAGGCCGTGAGTCACTGGTGAGTAGCCGTTGGTCACTCATTTCGGGTAGGGTACGGGTAACGAACGGGTACCCGTACCCGGCCGGGTACGGGTACCCATTTGCGACCCTGATGCGGCCGGGTACGGGTAAGGAATCAAAACCCGTTTGCGACCTCTGGTGCTTAGAGAATTTGCAATGAGAGGCGGCGTAGCGACCCAGGTGCACTTTGAGGCCATCACACGGGAAGTGTGGAAAGGCTCTTGCTGCTGGCAGGAAGAGGTCACGGGCACAGACCCAGGTGGTATAGGTTAACTGACCGAGATGACTGGCAGATGCACCACCTGTGCGCTCCCTGCTGTGCCAGGCCAGGTGCACTTTGAGGGCATCACACGGGAAGTGTGGAAAGGCTCTTGCTGCTGGCAGGAAGAGGTCACGGGTACAAAACCCAGAATCAACCCACCCGTGCCTGCAACATGGCTTCATCCCAGAGGTCGCAATCGGGTACCCGATACCCGTACCCTACCCGTACCCGGCCGGGTACGGGTAGGGTACGGGTAGGGTACGGTTAGGGTACGGGTAGGGTACGGGTACGGGTACGGGTAGGGTACGGTTCGGGTACCCGTTTGCGACCCTGGTGCGGCCGGGTACGGGTACAGGGGGTAAGGAATCAAAACCCGTTTGCGACCTCTGGCCAGGGGGTAGCGTCCACACAGCGACAACGCAGGGGGGGGGGGGGGGGTCCGTGGTGGGGGGGGGGGGGCCCACCTTGGAGGGCCCGTTGGAGTACATCTGGATCATGTTCTCAGCCCCTTGCTTGACCTTCAGCTCGATGTTGAGCTGCTTCTCGAGGGCTCCGATGCGAGTGTTGGGAGCGCTGGGCCCGGCCTCGCGACGCCCCGCGTCCGGGGACATCGGCTCGTCTGCGGAGGCGCGGAGACGACACGCGACGACGACGACGACGATGATGATGACAATGACGACGACGACAATGACAAAGATGATGACGACAATGACGACAATGACGACGACGATGACCACAATGACGAAGATGATGACGACGACGACGATGACGACGACGATGACGACAATGACGAAGATGATGACGACAATGACGACGACGACGACGACAACGACGATGCCGACAATGACGAAGATGATGACGACAATGACGACGATGACGACAATGACGAAGATGACGACAATGACGACGACAACGATGAAGACGACGATGACGACAATGACGAAGATGATGACGACAATGACGACGATGACGACGACGACGACGAAGATGACAAAGATGACGAAGATGACGATGAGGACGATGACGACGACGATGATGACGACGAAGATGAGGACGACGACGACGACGACAATGACGACGATGAAGGTCACAATGACGACGATGAAGGTCACAATGACAACAAAGATGACGATGACAATGATGACCACCACCACCACACCACTCCCACCACCACCACCACTCCCCCACCACCACCACCACTCCACCACCACTCCCACTCACTCCCACCACCACCACTCCCTCCATCACCACCATCACCACCACCACCACCACACCACTCCCACCACCACCACCACTCCCCCCACCACCACCACCACCCCCACTCACTCCCACCACCACCACTCCCTCCATCACCACCATCACCACCACCACCACCACCCCTCCCGCGCCAGCTCCCACCTGTGACGTCGTCGGGGTCTTTGACGACGATGTGAGCGTCGAGGTCCTGCAGCTCCTGGTGGAGCTGCTCGATCTTCTTGCTGGACACCTTGAGGAGGTTCTCCACGTTGGCCAGGTGCTTCTTGTCGGTCGTCACCTTCCTCAAGTTCTCGCCTCCCTCCTTGATCTTCAGCTCCTACATACACATGGAGACGGAGAGAGAGCGGGGGGCGAGGGAGGGAGGGGTGGTAAATGTGGATGATGGTGATGATGATGGTGGCGGCGGCGGTGATGTCGCCGTTGATGTCGCTGTGAGCACAATTCAAGGTACGAGAGAAAGAGGGAGGGCGATGATGACGATGATGGTGGCGTTGCTATCCCCTAGCACAGATCACGGTATTAAGAGAGAGAGAGAGGGGGTAGTACATTTCGATGTTGTTGATTTAAATGGCGGTGATGTCGCCGTTGATGTCGCTGTGAGCACAATTCAAGGTACAAGAGAAAGAGGGATGATGACGATGATGGTGGCATCGTTGCCATCACCGAGCACAGATCACGGTATTAAGAGAGAGAGAGAGGGACATTGAAGCGTCAACACGAATAGAAACGTGGAAAAAACGGTGAATAAATCAGCGCAATAACGCAACAAATAAAATACAAATTCTAACCCTACAGCAAAAAAAAAGATGACTTCGCTTAAGGGGCGGGTCGCCGATTGGACGAGGTCTGTATGGATATATAGCGATCTGTAGGGTTCTTTATAGGGTAGGGATCTGTAGGGCAACCCACCTTGTGTATCTCCTTCTGGATCTGGTCCTTGAGCTCCTGGAGTTTCTGCTGGACGCTCGTGTCCGACAAATCCATGCTCTGGCTGAGGCCCAGCCGCTGGGTGACCATCAGGCTGGTGGGGTCTCCCTGCGTGCCGCACACGTGTAGTGACATAGGTTCGAATTAGGTGCGCGCACACACACACGGCTTTGAGGCAACACTATTTATTACACGGTAAGTAATATAACACTGGACACGAGCTGGTGACCACCTTCCTCAACTCACTAACACTCTGTGGAACACGACACAGAGGGGACCAGGCAGGCTGCGGGCTCTGCCTGGTCCAGGATGACGACCCGGGACTTGAGGACCGATGATGTCGTCTTCACTTCGGATGTTCAACACACGCACCGACGTTCGACCACCCATCTACGATTAGCGCGGTCGGCTACACTGCGGTGCGAAAGAATTTCAAAGTACGTACATGCGTACACGCAAAAAAATACTATTGACGAAGATTCGCCGCGTAGCCTTTAACGCAGGGGTGGGAAACGTCCGGCCCGCAGATTTTGGCCTCTGCAAGGAAGGTGAGCAGTCCCAACGGGGAATCCGTGTGGTGAGGAGGTGGTGTGGTGAGGAGTTATGGTGAGTTGTGGTGAAGAGTTGTGGTGAGGAGTTGTGGTGAGGTGTGGTGAAGAGTTGTGGTGAGGAGTTGCGGTGAGGAGTTGCGGTGAGGAGTTGCGGTGAGGAGTTGCGGTGAGGAGTTGGTGTGGTGAGGAGTTGGTGTGGTGAGGAGTTGTGGTGAGGAGTTGTGGTGAAGAGTTGTGGTGAGGAGTTGTGGTGAGGAGTTGCGGTGAGGTGTGGTGTGGAGTTGTGGTGAGGAGTTGCGGTGAAGAGTTGCGGTGAAGAGTTGTGGTGAGGAGTTGTGGTGAGGAGTTGCGGTGAGGTGTGGTGTGGAGTTGTGGTGAGGAGTTGCGGTGAAGAGTTGTGGTGAGGAGTTGTGGTGAGGAGTTGTGGTGAGAAGGTAATACGGTCTATGAGAGAGGTTTTAATTGGTTTAGATCAAGGGGTGGGGAACATTCGAGGTCCGCGGGCCGTATGAGTCCCGCAAAATCATTTGGTGTGGCCCTGGCAAGGCAACCGCAGACGGGACTCGAAATTCAATAATTCTAGGAGCAAACCTGGAAAAGCAGTTGCGAGTAGCAACATCATCAACATCATCAACACCAGCTAACATCATCATCAGCACCAGCTAACATCATCATCAACACCAGCTAACATCATCATCAGCACCAGCTAACATCATCACACGCCTCGCCAAAGAGAAGCAGTTCCAGCCCATCGCATTAGGGGCGAGTTAATTAAATGTTTGAGCAAATATAACAACGGGCTGATTTTTAAGTTCATAGTTTTGTGTGGCCCGCGAATGATGTTATATAAATATCCAAGTGGCCCTTGGCAGAAAAAAGTTTCCACACCTCCGCTTTAACGGGACCGCCGGGCCCAAAGTGCCTTTAGCGAGCAGCGCTTATGAAGGCCGGTACGGCGCATGAGAAGGTGCCATGGGTTGGCTGACTGAGATGACCGGTAGATGCACACCAGCTGTACTCCCCTGCTGTGCCAGGCTAGGTGCAGGAGGTCTCGGGACAGACCCAGCAGGTGCCATGGGTTGGCTGACTGAGATGACCGGTAGATGCACCACCAGCTGTACCACCCTACTGTGCCAACTTGCTGCATTTTCGCCGCCTGGCGTAACACTCGTTGCTGTGAGCTCCCGACTACACACAAAAACAGACAAAGATCCCCCGTGTAGCCTCTACAGACTGTTGGGGCAAGTGCTGTTAGCGAGCACCTATAAAGGCCGGCACGGCACACGAGGGGGTGGGTGGCTAGCACCACGCCCGGCCGCCTTTGTCTCCCTAGTGGCGATGTTTACACAACGCACCGGATACTCATTTGAGGCCGAGTCGACCTAGGGGAGGCCCAGGACTGGCTCAGATAATCTTCAGCGGTTCATTTGCGCAGGGCGCTACTAACCGCTACACTACCACACACACAAAGATCCCCCATATAGCCTTAACAGACTGTAGGGGCAAGTGCTATTGGCGAGCACCAGACACACGTGTACACACGCACAAACCCGTGTACACACACACACGTGTACACACACACACACACGTGTACACACACACACACAAACCCGTGTACACACGCACAAACCCGTGTACACACACACACACGTGTACACACACACACACAAACCCGTGTACACACAAACCCGTGTACACACACACACACACGTGTACACACACACGTGTACACACACACGTGTACACACACACACACAAACCCGTGTACACACACACACACACACAAACCCGTGTACACACACACACACACGTACACACACACACACGTACACACACGTGTACACACACACGTACACACACGTGTACACACACACGTGTACACGTACACACGTACACACACACGTGTACACGTACACACGTGTACACGTGTACACACACACACGTGTACACGTGTACACACGTGTACACGTACACACGTGTACACACACACACGTGTACACACACACACACACGTGTACACACACACACACACGTGTACACACACACACACGTGTACACACACACACACACGTGTACACACACACACACACAAACCCGTGAACACACACACGTGTACACACACACACACACGTGTACACACACACACGTGTACACACACACACACACGTGAACACACACACACGCACGCAAGCGTACTCGTACGCACGCCCGCGAGGTGTGTTGCCAGGCAATCCTCGCGGTGCTCAAGGCGTTCCGTTAAAGCCCCTCGGCAACCCAACACCGCCCACGACTCCCCCCCCGCGTCATTTCGTTGCCCCCGATCCGGTTGCTGCAGAATTCAGAGCGAGAGTTTACCGGCTGAGCCGCGGCACGGAAAAATAATCGCTCCCTCCCAACGGTTCTGTCCGTCTCTTTCGTGATGGCAAAGTAAAAACCAAAAGCTTTAAATTTTGACCAGGTAAGGGCCCACCGAGCGATGTACAGGTGACCCCGGTTGTCCACGTAGAAATGTACAGCAGCCAAATAGTCTAAAAACGCACGTTTCTACATGCGGAGGGAAAAAAATAATCAGAAAACCGGAAGAAAAATCCACACGACCATGGGGAGAGAAACACGCAAACTTCAATATACAGCAGGCGTTGTTAGGGTAGGGATCAAACTCTTTATCCTCCTGTACACCAGGCGAGGTAGTTAACATCTCCTAGCCACCGTGATGATGATGAGAGACACGCAAACTCCAAATATACAGCAGCAGGCATCGTCAAGTTCGAGATCGAGCCCACGACCTCCTGTACACCAGGCGGGGTAGTTAACATCTCCTAGCCACCGTGATGATGATGAGAGAGAGACACGCAAACTCTAAATATACAGCAGCAGGCATCGTCAGGTTCGAGATCGAACCCATGACTTCCTGTACACCAGGCGAGGGAGTTAACATCTCCTAGTCTCCGTAATGATGATGAGATAGAGACACGCAAACTCCAAACATACAACAGCAGACATCGTCAGGTTCGAGGTCGAACCCACGACCTCCTGTCCACCAGGCGGGGTAGTTAACATCTCCTAGCCACCGTGATGATGATGATGATGAGATAGAGACACGCAAACTCCAAATATACAGCAGCAGGCATCGTCAGGGTCGAGATCGAACCCACGACCTTCTGTCCACCAGGCGGGGTAGGGGAGGCGGGATACAGGGCAGGGAGCCACATTGAGTGTCAGCTTTCCTGTGGCTATGTTGGTGGAAAACTGGGGCGTCTCCACGACAACCAAACTTTGTCTCCACCGGCACATCCCGGCTGAGCCAAGTGACGCAGTGGCGAGATGTTAACCGCCTCGCCTGGTCTACAGGAGGTCGTGGGTTCGATTCCGACCCCGACGCCTGCTGCTGTATATTTGGAGTTTGCGTCTCTCTCTCTCATCATCATCACAGTGGCTAGGAGATGTTAACAGCCTCGCCTGGTCTACAGGAGGTCGTGGGTTCGATTCCGACCCCGACGCCTGCTGCTGTATATTTGGAGTCTGCGTGTCTCTCTCTCATCATCATCACAGTGGCTAGGAGATGTTAACAGCCTCGCCTGGTCTACAGGAGGTCGTGGGTTCGATTCCGACCCCGATGCCTGCTGCTGTATATTTGGAGTCTGCGTCTCTCTCTCTCATATCATCATCATCATGATGAGAGAGAGAGAATGGCCTGCAGGGTCAACGGTGGCGTGGTGTATTCCGCAAATATACCCGACTGAGGGCGGGCACAAGCCGGCGTGAGTAGGTTAAACGTTGAGTTTTATAAGGGCACCACGGGGTGACCAGCCCCTCCCCTCCCCACCCAGCCCCACCCCTCCCACCCCCCACCCAACCCCACCCTACCCTCCCAACCCAGCCCCTCCCCACCCTCCCCACCCAGCCCCTCCCCACCCTCCCCTCTCCACCCAGCCCCACCCCTCCCATTTTTGGATGCACGACGGACGGACACAATAATCCCCTGTGGGCTGGTGGAACCAGGTGGTTCCTACCAGTGCAATTGGATACAGCTTTGGCGACAGCCAACACGAGGTGGTGGATGGGTGGGTGGTTGAATGGGGATGATCGGTGGTGGCGGGGTAGGGGTGAGGCCGCAGAAAATAGGTCGGTCTATTTATACATCTAGAAAAAAAGAAACCCACGAACACGCTCAGGGCTCGAGGAATGTGGACCTGACAAGATTCGGAGACGCCGCTCGGCTGCGCGCCGATGCCAACACGGCCGCCATTCGCCGCGACGTCACCACCACGGCGCCCGTGCCAGGCCAGGTGCACTTTGAGGCCATCACGTGAAGTGTCGAATGCTGCTCGCTGCTCACAGGAGGAGGAGGTCTTGAGAGAGGCCCAGGTTCCACACGCGCGCATACACGCGCGTGTGGAACTCGGTTTCTCGTGCCGTGAATTTCTGTAGTAGGTTCGAGCCACTGACAGAACTTCACCGAATGTATCTGTGTCTGTGTGTCTGTCTGTAACTTTCTTTGGCACCGTACGTAGACAACCGTGTCAATCGGAGGTGCGGGGGAAGGACAATAAACTGAACGCAAGAAGCAGTTCTAAAGAAATTAGTTTGTCAAGCTAGATGATGATGACGACGACAACGATGATGACAATGACGATGACTTGAAAGTGCAAAGCTCCCAGCGGTTTCCGAATATCGGAAGGAAGAGACCCACAGAGACCCACAGAGATCCAGAGACTCATAGACCCACAGAGATCCAGAGACTCACAGAACCACATAGATCTAAAGACTCAGACCCACAGAGACCCACAGAGATCTAGAGACTCATAGACCCACAGAGACCCACAGAGATCCAGAGACTCACAGAACCACATAGATCTAAAGACTCAGACCCACAGAGACCCACAGAGATCTAGAGACTCATAGACCCACAGAGACCCACAGAGATCCAGAGACTCATAGACCCACAGAGACCCACAGAGATCCAGAGACTCACAGAACCACATAGATCTAAAGACTCAGACCCACAGAGACCCACAGAGATCTAGAGACTCATAGACCCACAGAGACCCACAGAGATCCAGAGACTCATAGACCCACAGAGACCCACAGAGATCCAGAGACTCACAGAACCACATAGATCTAAAGACTCAGACCCACAGAGACCCACAGAGATCTAGAGACTCATAGACCCACAGAGACCCACAGAGATCCAGAGACTCACAGAACCACATAGATCTAAAGACTCAGACCCACAGAGACCCAGAGAGACTTAGAGACTCAGACCCAGAGACCCACAGAGAACCTCCAATAAGTAATATTTAAAAAAAACACTTTTTTTTTCAACACGCTTTAATGAAATGTACCGTACTAGTAACGGAAGAACTCCACGACTCCAGGAAGTGGCCCTGAAGCTTGCCATAACGTAAAGAACCGTGGCCAATTACAGCCAACGTCAGTTGAGCGTGGACAATTAGACCCAAGCCGAAACATAGCGTGTAAAAAAGATTGTTGACATTTTTTTTCAATGATAGAATATCGTATTGTCATCAGTATGACACAAGTATACCGAGTTTGCAGTCGATACCACATTGTGAAGTGGGTTAAAATCGAGGTACAAGATTTGAGGAAACAACAACAGACAGAGTGAGTGAATTAAAAGCGTGTAAAAAAGGTCAACTGCCCCATCGCATTGGAACCAATTGAGCCCCCTTGACGTGCGTTTCCTACACTCGATCAACGGAAACTTCAATCTACGAGGATTTTCGCCCAACCAATTGACACCTTCTTGGTTCTTTCGGTGAAGTCATCACGTAGAAGGGAAGTAATAAAATAATAAAAATAAAACACAATAAAATAATTCTCGCGACGTTTCGGCCACAACGCAAGCAGCCGTCCTCAGGTGAAGACCAGGTCTGTCGGGGAGACAGCGTCTGAATGAAACACAACCACGCTTGGAGCGTCTATTTAAGCTGCTGGGTTGGAAGGGGGGAAGGGCGCCTTGACAAAATAATTTGCATATCAAGAGGAATTTAGCATATTTATGGGAAATGCAGGTATGTGATTAGTACTACTTGTGAAATGCGTACGTGGGCGGGGGGTTTCAATTGACACCGTTAACCGAGGTACCGCTGCACTCTGCTGTCGAACACCAAGCGTAGGGGGGCCCCCCCCCCCCCGCCCCGGTGAGACTAGACCGGTGAAAATTCGGCGCCATCGGCAACCCGAGACGTTCCCAAATCGGCCTTTTGATTTTTCCGCCACCCGTGAGTTTAGGGGTGCGACGCCGAAAGGGGAAAAACGGAACAACGACAAAAAAACGGGAAGGAAGTGAGAGAGCGGCAAAGGGAAGACGCTTTTGAAAGGAGAGCGAGACCAGGGGGGGGGGGGGAGAGGTGCGTGCTTAGCAGAGGTCGCAACTGGGTACCCGATACCCGTACCCTACCCGATACCCGGCTACCCGTACCCGGCCGGGTACGGGTACCCGTTTGCGACCCTGGTGCGGCCGGGTACGGGTAGGCCGTGAGTCACTGGTGAGTCACCGTTTGTCACTCATTTCGGGTAGGGTACGGGTAGGGAATGGGTATCCGTACCCGACCGGGTACGGGTACGGGTACCCGTTTGCGACCCTGGTGCGGCCGGGTACGGGTAAGGAATCAAAACCCATTTGCGACCTCTGGTGCTTAGAGAATTTGCAATGAGAGGCGGCGTAGCGACCCAGGTGCACTTTGAGGGCATCACACGGGAAGTGTGGAAAGGCTCTTGCTGCTGGCAGGAAGAGGTCACGGGCACAGACCCAGGTGGTATAGGTTAACTGGCCGAGATGACTGGCAGATGCACCACCTGTGCGCTCCCTGCTGTGCCAGGCCAGGTGCACTTTGAAGCCATCACGCGGGGAATGCCGAAAAGCTGTCGCTGCTGGAAAGTGAAATGGGTTATCCATAATGTTTATCTTTTTGGGTTAGATCGCGCAAATATAAATGTGTCGTTAAACCCGCCACCACTCGGCACATCAACTAGTAAAGTTTGTCATGGAAACAGAACGTGGCCAATCCGTTACTAGTACAGCACTAACCGGTGTGTTGGAGAGCCAAGCCACAACATTTACAAAGTGAGTTTGCACGTTTTGTTTCCGTGACAAACCTTACTAGCTGGCTGTGCCGGGTGGTGGCGGGGTTAACGACACTTTAATATATGAACGCGACCTGACCCAAAAAAGCACCTGCATTGTGGATGATATTGGTCGTGAAAGCCTGCTACGTGTTAAACTGAAATGGGTTAAATGACTGAGATGCAGAGGTCGCAACCGGGTACCCGATACCCGTACCCTACCCGATACCCAGCTACCCGTACCCGGCCGGGTACGGGTACCCGTTTGCGACCCTGGTGCGGCCGGGTACGGGTAGGCCGTGAGTCACTGATGAGTAACCGTTTGTCACTCATTTCCCAACGTCTTGTCTCTTCTCACAATTCAAGTTCCTAGAATCAACCCACCCCCGCCTGCAACATGGCTTCATCCCAGAGGTCGCAACCGGGTAACCGATACCCGTACCCTACCCGATACCCGGCCGGGTACGGGTAGGGTACGGGTATCGGGTACCCGTTTTCGACCCTGGTGTGGCCGGGTACGGGTAAGGAATCAAAACCCGTTTGCGACCTCTGCTGAGATAACTGGCAGATGCACCACCTGTGCTCCCCCACCTGTGCCAGACTAGGTGCAGCAGGTCACAGGGCAAACCCAGGTGTGCCATGGGTTAACCGACTGAGACGACTGGCAGATGAATCACCTGTACTCCCCCCCCATTGTACCACCTCACTGTTTGTTTTCGCTTGCACACACAGTACATGCACAACAACCACACCCGCCATTCACCACCAAGTGGCAGTGACGTCACCAAGGTGCCTGTGCCAGGCTAGGTGCACTTTGAGGCCACGTGAAATGTCGAAGGCTCGCTGGCAGGAGGTCACGGGACAGACCCAGGTGCCATAGGGAGACTAACTCAGATGACCGGCAGATGCATCACCTGTTCCCCCTACTGTGGCAACTCGCTGCATTTTAGAACGCCCGGCGCTCCGCTCCTCATTGTGAGCCTCACTCCTCTGTTGGAGGGCAATTGGCCTCAACTGACCAGTAGCATCCTTCACGAGCCTCCTCTGTAGTACAAAGATCCCCCGTATAGCCTTAACATACTGTAGGGGCAAGTGCTGTTAGCGAGCACCTATGAAGGCCGGAACGGTATACGAGGGGGTGGGTGGCCAGCACCATGCCCGACCGCCTTTGTCTCCCTAGTGGCAATGTTTACACACCGCACCAGCTACTCATTTGAGGTTGAATCTACTTAGGGGAGGCCCAGGACCGGTTCAAATAATCGTCACTGGTGTTAGCCGTGAGCGGGAATTTAACTCTGGTCGCCGGTTCATAGTGCAGCGCGCTAACCGCTACACTACCACGCACACACGTGCACACACACACACGCACACACACGCACACACGTGCAACACACACGCACACACACGCACACACGCACACACACGCGCAACACACACGCACACACACGTGCAACACACACGCACAACACACACGCACAACACACACTCACACACACGCACACACGTGCAACACACACGCACACACACGCACACACGTGCAACACACACGCACACACGCGCACACACGCGCACACACGTGCACACACACGCACACACACGCACACACACGTGCACACACGTGCACGCACAACACACACGCACACGTGGACACACACACGTGCACACACACGCACACACGTGCACACACACGCACACGTGGGCACACACACGTGCACACACACGCACACGTGGGCACACACACGTGCACACACACACACACACGTGCACACACACGCACACACGTGGGCACACACACGCCAACTCCACCGCAGTCCACTGCCCTTAACGTCACTCGCCCCTTCACAAGCGGAGCAAACGATCTCACGGCAGGGTTCAAAGAGAAGCAACCTGCCTCCAATTTTACTTCTTAATTGAAACCGAGAACGTCTACTGCCCGTGGAGTACATTTAAGGTGAAGGGTGAAGGGGGTGGCAGGAGCTGGGAACAATACAAGGACAAAGATCCCCCGTGTAGCCTCTACAGACCGTCGGGGAAAGTGCTGTTAGCGAGTAGCGGCACCTGGGAAGGCCGGCACTGTGGCACACGAGGGGGTGGGTGGGTGGCCAGCACCACGCCTGATCACCTTTGTCTCCCCAGCGGCGATGTTTAGACACCGGCTCAGCTGCTCATTTGAGGCTGAGTCGACCTAGGGGAGGATAATTGTCACTGGGGCTTGGTGGCCCTGAGGGAGACTTGAACTCGGGTCGCCAAAGACAAAGGTCCCCCGTGTAGCCTTAACAGGCTGTTGGGCCAAGTGCTGTTAGCGAGCACCTATGAAGGCCGGCACGGCGCACGGAGGAGTGGGTGGCCAGCACCACCCCCGGCCGACTTTGTCTCCCTCGTGGCAATGTTTGTACACATTGCGCTAGGTACTCAATTGAGGCTGAGTCGACCTAGGGGAGGCCCAGGACCGGTTCAGATAATCGTCACTGGTGGTGTTGGTGGCCGTGAGCGGGAATCGAACTCGGGTCGCCGGGTTCGTAGGGCAGCGTAGCGCTAACCGCTGCACCACCGCTCCCCACACACACACACACACACGTGTACACACACACACGTGTACACACACACACGTGTACACACACACACGTGTACACACACACACACGTGTACGCACACGTGTACACACATGTACGCACACGTGTACACACACACACATGTACACACACACGTGTACGTACACACACACACACACACACGTGTACGTATACACACACGTGTACGTATACACACACGTGTACGTATACACACACGTGTACATATACACACACGTGTGCATACACACACGTGTACACACACACACGTGTACACACACACACACGTGTACGTGTACACACACACACACGTGTACGTATACACACACACACGTGTACGTATACACACACACACGTGTACGTATACACACACACACGTGTACGTATACACACACACACGTGCACATACACACACACAACAGAGATAGATAAAAAATAAGGCATGGAACGCACAGCGAGGCCTTAAATTCCAGAGGCCCGGTGGGTTCAATAATCACGGCATCTGGATCAAGTGGTGCTCAGAGATGGAAGAGCAGACAGACGGGCAAGCTGGACAGTTGCACGGACAAATGGACGGGCATGCAGATGTATGGACTTAGAGACAGATGGACAACCGGATGGACAAAAAATTAACATGCGGGCCGAGAGAAGGACAGAGACACCAATGGATGGACGCAGAAATGGATCAGTGGATGTAAAGACAGATGCCAGATTGATGGGACGAATGGACAGTGTCTCACAATGTCCTTAATAACAAAACAACTCATCTTCTTGGTTCTTTCGGTAAAGTCACGTAGAAGGGAAGTAATAAAATAATAAAAATAAAACATTATAAAAATAATTCTCACGACGTTTCGGCCACAACGCAAGCAGCCGTCCTCAGGTGAAGACCAGGTCTGTCGGGGAGACAGCGTCTGACCAGGTCGTGAGAATTACTTTATGTTTTATTTTTATTATTTGATTATTTCCTTTCTACGTGACTTTACCGAAAGAACCAAGAAGATGAATCCCTGCAGTCACGAAAGCTTTAAATCGAGACAAAACAACTCTTAAGATGTGTTCATAACGGATCACCTTCAGAAGAAACATTGAAGGACGGATTTTTTAAAAAAGCAATGTCCGGCGTCTACCGCTCCTGTTGGCAAGATGAATCGCTTCCCAACTGACCCAACGCTTGTATCAAAGCCGCACAGAGGGGTAAAAAATTATGAAAATAATGTACAGGGATAATGCACTTACAAACATTCGACTCGCGAACTTTCAGAGACATGAACAAACCCTTTTAATAAACTCCTTCAACAGATTCGAGCAGCGACTCTCTCTCTCTCTCTCCCTGTCCACCTCTAAACCCACCTGCAGTTTTGCCGCACTGTTAAAAGCGCCTCTCGCACGCAACAACTCGATCACACTTCCTGGAGCCCCCCCCCCTCCGCCCTTCACGCTACCTGCCTGCCCCCCACTCTCACACCTCCCTGCCCCCCACTCTCACACCTCCCCACTCCCCCACACACAGCATCGTCAGTGCCTCCACGCAGTGTACAGTGCATCATCGTCATCACCATTCTTCTTCTAAATAAAGGCAGGCGCCTCGTTACGTAATACACATGGGGGGTGGTGGTGGTGGGGGATGATTTTGGGGGGAGGTTTAGAGGTGGGAGGGAGGGAGGGGGGAGGGTGGAAGGGGGGTTAGAGGGAGGGATGGAGGGAGGGGGAGAGGAGGGGGGAGAGGAGGGGGGGGGGAGAGGAGGGGGGGGAAGGAGGGAGGGAGGAAGGGGGGTTAGAGGGAGGGATGGAGGGAGGGGGAGAGGAGGGGGGAGAGGAGGGGGGGGGGAGAGGAGGGGGGGGAAGGAGGGAGGGAGGAAGGGGGGTTAGAGGGAGGGATGGAGGGAGGGGTAGAGGAGGGGGTAGAGGAGGGGGGGGGAAGGAGGGAGGGGGAGAAGGAGGGAGGGAAGGGGTGGGGAGGAGGGAGGGAGGGGTGGGGAGGAAGGGGTGGGGAGGGAGGGGTGGGAGGGAGGGGGGAATGGGGAGGGAGGGGGGGTGGGGAGGGAGGAGGGGAATGGGGAGGGAGGGGGGGGGTGGGGAGGGAGGGAGGAGAGGGGTGGGCAGGGGAGGGAGGAGTGGGCAGGGGAGGGAGGGGAGGGAGGGTGGGGAGGGAGGGGAGGGGTGGGTAGGGAGGAGAGGGGAGGGGTGGGGAGGGGAGGGGTGGGTGGGGATGGAGGGAGGGAGGGAGGGGAGGGGTGGGAAGGGTCTCCCCCCCGACAAGCTTGTCGGGTAGTTATTTTTGGTAACGCTTCGTCAGCAGACTCCCCCCTCCCTCCCGCCCCCGAACGACCAAACACGTCACGGGCGATTCGACAATTCTGCCATCCTCATCGTCGTCGTCGTCATCATCGCCGTCATCGTCGTCGTCGTCATCGTCGTCGTCGTCATCGTCATCCCCCACGCTTGCCCGACCGCGATGTCGATCGCCGTCAAAATGTATTACAGAAAAAAAGTGTGGGGGGGGATGACCACTTTGTGAATTGCATGCAAATGACCACAGGCCTCGAGCAGCGCCAATAACTTCACTACAAATGCTGGCACTGGACCAAAGTGGCCTTCTGAGAGACACCCACACCCAGAGATTCAACAGAGCATCTCACAGAAGCTGGTATGGTGATGTAGTGGCCTTGTACGAGACACCCAGACCCAGAGACTCAACACAGAACCTCACAGATGCTGACAGAGTGATGTAGTGGCCTTCTGAGAGATACACAGACCCAGAGACTCAACACAGAACCTCATAGATGCTGGTAGGGTACTGTAGTGGCCTTCTGAGAGATACACAGACCCAGGGATTCAACACAGAACCTCACAGAAGCTGGTAGAGGACTGTAGTGGCCTTCTGAGAGAGACCCAGACCCAGAGATTCAACACAGCATCTCACAGATGCTGTCAGAGCGCTGTAGTAGCCATAGTTGCCTTCTGAGAGACACCCAGACCCAGAGACTCAACACAGAACCTCACAGATGATGGTAGGGTACTGTAGCACCTTATGAGAGACACCCAGACCCAGGGATTGAACACAGAACCTCACAGATGCTGATAGGGTACTGTAGCACCTTCTGAGAGACACACAGACCCAGAGATTAACCACAGCATCTCACATATGCTGGTAGGGTACTGTAGCACCTTATGACAGACACCCAGACCCAGAGACTCAACAGAGCATCTCACAGAAGCTGGTAGAGCGCAATAGTGACCTTCTGAGAGACACACAGACCCAGAGACTCAACACAGAACCTCACAGATGCTGATAGGATACTGTAGTGGCCTTCTGAGAGACACACAGACCCAGAGATTCAACAGAGCATCTCACAGAAGCTGGGCAGAGAGCTATAGTGACCTTCTGAGAGACACACAGACCCAGAGATCCAACACAGCATCTCACCGATGCTGACAGAGTGGTATAGTGGCCTTCTGAGAGACACCCACACCCAGAGATGAACCACAGCATCTCACATGCTGGTAGGGTACTGTAGCACCTTATGACAGACACACAGACCCAGAGATTCAACAGAGCATCTCACAGAAACTGGTAGAGCACTGTAGTGGCCTTCTGAGAGACACCCAGACCCAGGGATTGAACACAGAACCTCACAGATGCTGATAGGGTACTGTAGCACTTTATGAGAGACACACAGACCCAGGGATTGAACACAGAACCCTCCATGACGCTGGCTTGCAGAGCGCGCGGTGTAAATGATTACCATTCAACAAATCAGTGGCTCGCCTCATCTCGTGTCTATTAATAGTTCCCCAGATTCCGCACACGCCAATTTTGGATCCAAAGCATTTAATGTAGATGCCCCAAAGCGTTTGGAGCCTCCTAATAAGTTTAAGTCTCTTGGCATTTAACTATTTCGCCCCTGACGCCTGCTGTTGTATATTTGGAGTTTGCGTGTCTCGCTCTTATCATCATCACGGTGGCTAGGAGATGTTAACTCCCTCGCCTGGTCTACAGGAGGGCATGGGTTCGATTCCAACCCTGATGCCTGCTGTATATTTTGAGTTTGTGTGTCTCTCTCTCATCATCATCACGGTGGCTAGGAGATGTTAACTACCTCGGTTGGCATACAGCAGGTTCATGGGTTCAATCGCAACCCTGACGCCTGCTGCTGTATATTTGGAGTTTGCGTCTCTCTCTCATCATCATCACAGTGGCTAGAAGATGTTACACTGTTTGCTGTTGCTGTTCTGTTTAGTTTGTTATCATTCCCCACCACCACCCCCGCACCTTCGATTCAACACGGTTGGCTACGTACGGCGAGGAAGAGGTTCTGCAAGATACAAAAATAAAGGACAAACACTCAAATGGAAAGCTTGGGCAACGTAGAAAAACAGTGCCTTCCGGCAAAGATTCTACTACAATCGTGATTTGAAGCTTTCGTGACTTGCACGAAACCACACTCTTTGGTTCTTTGGTAAAACCACGTAGGTAGAAAAATAACAGATCACGACGTTTCGATCGCAACACGAGCATTCGTCATCAGGTGGGACAACCACAGCAAGAAAACAAACTGCTACAAACCCGTGCTCAACTGAACTCGGCTTAATCTATTTTCATTTTAGCAAGTGTAAAGTCCCCACTGAGCTGCTTTTTCAGAAGCTACCAACCGGGCAATCGCAAATGATAGCTCAAGGAAACGGCTTATCGTCACCATCGTCGTGTGGAAGTTTACAGAAGCAGCCACATGCTCGAAAACGCGTCACGTTGGTTGTAAATATGGAGGGGGAAAACCGGAGGACCCGGAGAAAAATATCCACGCGACCACGTGGAGAGAGACACACAGACGCCAGATATTCAGCGTGCATTGTCAGGGTTCGGGATCGCACCCACGACTTACTGCATACCAGGCGAGGCAGTTAACATCTCCTAGCCACCGTGATGATGATGAGAGAGACACGCAAACTCCAAATATACAGCAGGCATCGTCAGGGTTGGGATCACACCAACGACCTCCTGTACACCAGGTGAGGTAGTTAACATCTCCTAGCCACCGTGATGATGATGAGAGAGACACGCAAACTCCAAATATACAGCAGGCGTCAGGGTCGGGATCTGACCCACGACTTCCCTGTAGACCAGGCGAGGTAGTTAACATCTCCTAGCCACCGTGATGATGAGAGAGATGCAAACTACAAATATACAGCAGCAGGCGTCAGGGTCGGGATCGAACCCACCACCTCCTGTACACCAGGCGAGGTAGTTAACATCTCATAGCCACCGTGATGAGAGAGACACGCAAACTCCAAATATACAGCAGCAGGCATCGTCAGGGTCGGGATCGAACTCAACACCTCCTGTATACCAGGCGAGGTAGTCAACATCTCCTAGCCACCGTGATGATGATGATGAGAGAGACACGCAAACTCCAAATATACAGCAGCAGGCATCGTCAGGGTCGGGATCGAACCCACGATCTCCTGTACACCAGGCGAGGTAGTTAACATCTCATATCCACTGCTGGCACCTCAACAATCGCAGCCAACTCCCAACAATGACACCCCTTCCAATGGTGCTGTTTGTCGCTGGCCAGCTTAACTATTTGGCCCCGTGCTCAGCATCATGTAAATAAATAAATATGCGTGCCCGCTCGAACAGAGAACTACAATGTGTAATATATTTATTTTTAAACCACAACCTGAATCATCCGTACTTGACCCAGCTGGTTTGGCAAGCTGTTCTAAGTGTAAATATTTTCTTCCTTTCAGATAAAGGTGCAGCCCTGCAATTATTTGCTTATGACACCGCGAGCTGAAAGGGAACTCCCCACCCCACCCCAACACCAAAGACAGCGCTGGAGAGAGAAAGAGAGAGAGATCCCCC
Organism: Lampetra fluviatilis; assembly: GCF_964198595.1. NCBI lineage: Eukaryota > Metazoa > Chordata > Hyperoartia > Petromyzontiformes > Petromyzontidae > Lampetra > Lampetra fluviatilis. The sequence continues at coordinate 1,319,127 of NC_136342.1, read as the reverse complement.
CGTCTGGTGGACAGGGTAGCTTGGCCTACTCTTCCACACTGCCCATCGGCTTTATAATTTTTCTTTCGTACGCCGACTCCTGATGTAGTGGATGCAGAGCAGAGGTCGCAAACGGGTTTTGATTCCTTACCCGTACCCGGCCGCACCAGGGTCGCAAATGGGTACCCCCGTACCCGGCCGGGTACGGGTACCCGTTGACTACCCGTACCCTACCCGAAATGAGTGACAAACGGTGACTCACCAGTGACTCACGGCCTACCCGTACCCGTACCCGGCCGCACCAGGGTCGCAAACGGCTACCCGTACCCATACCCGGCCGGGTACGGGTAGCCGGGTATCGGGTAGGGTACGGGTATCGGGTACCCGGTTGCGACCTCTGATGCAGAGAAACGACTACAAAGTCACATAGCGGTAGTCAAGACCGGACAGCCTGCGTCAGGAGCAGTAGCGGAGTAGTGGTGCATCATCATCATCATCAGCACTGTGATGTCTCCCTCTCCGACCAACACCACCTAGCAAGTGAACTGGTACACGTACACCAGGCCCTCAAGATGAATGGGTACTCGAACCGCATTATTCGCAAAGCTGTTTCTCCAACCATGGAGAAACAATTTCCTGAAAAGCCAATCAAAACCATCACTGGACCATACATAGCAGGCGTTGCCAAAAATATTTCCAAAATCTTCAACAAACACAAGATCCAGGTCCGATTCAATACAGCGCACAAAACGTGTAACTCATTGGCGCGTTGTTAACGTGACAAACATTACTGGCCGTGTCGGGTGGTGGAGGGCTACGACACGACATTTATACTTACAGCTATCCAACCCCAAAAACCTTTATTGATGACTATCAACGTCTTTAAAAAAACTGCGATTGCTACTGGGACAACGCCTCTCTCCCCAAATAAACTGAACGCTTCCAATTAAAAGCTTTCGTGACTGCAGGGATTAATCTTCTTGGTTCTTTCGGTAAAGTCACGTAGAAGGGAAATAATAAAATAATAAAAATAAAACATAATAAAATAATTCTCACGTCGTGAGAATTATCATAATAAAATAATTCTCACGACGTGAGAATTATTTTATTATGTTCTATTTTTATTATTTATTATGATAATTCTCACGACGTGAGAATTATTTTATTATGTTCTATTTTTATTATTTATTATGATAATTCTCACGACCTGAGAATGATTTTATTATGTTCTATTTTTATTATTTTATTATTTCCCTTCTACGTGACTTTACCGAAAGAACCAGGAAGAAATCAACTGAACGCTGTGCACCGCACTGCCTCTCTCTCGCGAGCCCGTTCCCTTGATTCGGACGTGGAAGGGGGGGAAACACGCCGCACGCCCACCGACGTGCACACGTCAGCGGACACGGGTAAGCGATGGGGGGTGGGGGGGGTGGTCACGGGACAATATCACGCCGGCCGTGGGCTCCCCTCAATTATAGGGAATACATTTGGTGACAAACAACCAACAACAGCAACGCAGGGGAGGGAGGGAGGGGAGGGAGAGAGAGAGAGAGGTGGGGGTTTACATAAAGCAAAGTTATAAAAAAAAAATACGAAATGATGAACGAATCAAAGTGCCGAATACACCGAGTATCTTCTTGTTTCCACTGATTGTAAAAAAAGAGAAAAGGGGAGGGTGGGTGGGAGGGAGGGGAGGGAAGGGAGAGGAGGGAGGGAGAAGAGGAGAGAGAGGGGAGGGGAGGGAGGAGGGGAGAGGAGGGAGGGGAAAAGAGGGAGGGAGGGAGGGAGGGAGGGAGGGGAGGGGAGGGAGGGAGAAAAGTGAGGGGAGGGAGGGAGTGGTACACCGAAGTCCCCTCGGAGGTGTGAATTGGATCAACAGGAGAGAGATTTTGCTGACGGGGAAAAAAACCCCGCCTCACTCCTCAAGGCCTCACATCCCCCACCACCACCCAAAGACAAAGATCCCCCGTGTAGCCTCTAACAGACCGCTGGGGGCAAGTGCTGCGAGCGAGTAGCAGCACCTATGAAGGCCGGCACGGCGCACCAAGGGGGTGGGTGGCCGGCACCACGCCCGGCCGCCTTTGTCTCCCCGGCTGAGATGTTTACTACACACACAGCACCAGGTTACTCTTTTGAGGCTGAGTTGACCGAGGGGAGAAGGCCCAGGACCGGTTCAGAGAATCGTCACTGATGGTGTTGGTGGCCGTGAACGAGAATCGAACTCGGTTGGCAGCCGGGCTCGTAGCGCAGCGCAGCGCTGCTAACCGTTGCACCCACTCAGCCACCCACCCACCGACCCGCTCATCCAATAACCCACCGACCCACTCAGCCACCCACCCACTCAGACACCCACCCACCCACCGACCCACTCAGCCAGCCACCCACCCACCGACCCATTCAGCCACCCACCCACCGACCCATTCAGCCACCCACCCACAGACCCATTCAGCCACCCACCCACCGACCCACTCAGCCAACCACCCACCGAAACAATTAAGCCACCCACCCACAGACCCATTCAGCCACCCACCCACCAACCCACTCAGCCACCCACCCACCGACCCATTCAGCCACCCACCCACCAACCCACTCAGTCAGCCACCCACCCACAGACCCACTCAGTCACCCACCCACCGACCCGCTCATCCAATAACCCACCGACCCACTCAGCCACCCACCCACTCAGACACCCACCCACCCACCGACCCACTCAGCCAGCCACCCACCCACCGACCCATTCAGCCACCCACCCACAGACCCATTCAGCCACCCACCCACCGACCCATTCAGCCACCCACCCACCGACCCACTCAGCCAACCACCCACCGACCCATTCAGCCACCCACCCACAGACCCATTCAGCCACCCACCCACCAACCCACTCAGCCACCCACCCACCGACCCATCCAGCCACCCACCCACCAACCCACTCAGTCACCCACCCACCGACCCACCCACAGACCCACTCAGTCACCCACCCACCGACCCGCTCATCCAATAACCCACCGACCCACTCAGCCACCCACCCACTCAAGACACCCACCCACCGACCCACTCAGCCAGCCACCCACCCACCGACCCACTCAGCCACCCACCCACCGACCCATTCAACCACCCACCCACCAACCCACTCAGTAACCCACCCACCGACCCATTCAGCCACCCACCCACAGACCCATTCAACCACCCACCCACCGACCCACTCAGTCACCCACCCACCGACCCATTCAGCCACTCACCCACCGACCCACTCAGTCACCCACCCACCGACCCATTCAGCCACCCACCCACCGACCCACTCAGTCACCCACCCACCGACCCATTCAGCCACCCACCCACCAACCCACTCAGTCACCCACCCACCGACCCATTCAGCCACCCACCCACCGACCCACTCAGCCACCCACCCACCGACCCACTCAGCCACCCACCCACCGACCCATTCAGCCACCCACCCACCGACCCATTCAGCCACCCACCCACCTACCCATTTAGCCACCCACCCACCGACCCACTCAGTCACCCACCGACCCACTCAGCCACCCACCCACCGACCCATTCAGCCACCCACCCACCTACCCATTCAGCCACCCACCCACCAACCCACTCAGTCACCCACCCACCGACCCATTCAGCCACCCACCCACCGACCCACTCAGCCACCCACCCACCGACCAACTCAGTCACCCACCGACCCACTCAGCCACCCACCCACCGACCCATTCAGCCACCCACCCACCTACCCATTCAGCCACCCACCCACCGACCCACTCAGTCACCCACCCACCGACCCATTCAGCCACCCACCCACCGACCCACTCAGCCACCCACCCACCGACCCACTCAGCCACCCACCCACCGACCCATTCAGCCACCCACCCACCGACCCATTCAGCCACCCACCCACCGACCCATTCAGCCACCCACCCACCTACCCATTCAGCCACCCACCCACCGACCCATTCAGCCACCCACCCACCGACCCATTCAGCCACCCACCCACCTACCCATTCAGCCACCCACCCACCGACCCACTCAGCCACCCACCCACCGACCCATTCAGCCACCCACCCACCGACCCATTCAGCCACCCACCCACCAACCCACTCAGCCACTCACCCACCCACCGACCCATTCAGCCACCCACCGACCCATTCAGTCACCCACCGACCCATTCAGTCACCCACCGACCCACTCAGTCACCCACCGACCCACTCAGCCACCCACCCACCGCCTCCTCCCCCACCCACCGCCTCCTCCCCCACCCACCGCCTCCTCCCCCACCCACCGCCTCCTCCCCCACCTGTGGATTAACAAGACGAAGGGCACAATAGCCACGATTGTGGTGGCACCCAAAGCCGGCACCACGTGTGGTGGAGGTGGTGGTTGGGCTGGGGGTTGGTGGCAGTGTCGAGGTATGACCAGGCTGGGCAGCGAATACCAATCCCGAACTCAAGATGCTGATGAATATGTAAACGAGGTTATTAAAATAAACGCAGGGTATCGTCTCATCTTCCTCCATCTCTGTCACGTGTCTTCCTCTCTCTCACCTCCACGACCTCTCTCTCACCTCCACTACATCTCTGCTTCTTTCCTGCATCTCTCTCTCATCTCCACTGCATCTGTAAACCCTCATGTCTATACCTCGTCTGCTGTCGTCTTACCAGGAGCCCACGCATCGAAAGGAGTTTTGGAGGGGGGGTCCCTAAACCCGACTTCTGCCTGGGCTCCCCAATGGACCCGCACCACCACCACCGCAACGACTGGATGTTCGTAACTTAAACTTCTTTCGCACCGTACGTAACCCACCGTGCTAATCGGAGGTGCGGGATAGATTTAGGGCATGGAGGGGGGGTAGTGAGGGGGGGGGGGGCAGCTGATGGAGGGGGGCGTTTGTCCCCCACGACGGGACGTGAGGTCTCACGCGCCCAGCTGAAACCGGGATTACATTTTATAGAGCGGAAAAGCAGCTTAAGTGTGGATTAGTGCTGATCGTAAAGGTCCAGTGGAGGGGGGTAGTATACCCCTCCCATCTCACCGATTTGCAGCCACGAGAACCATCTCCTGTTGTTACATCGTTTTCATAGCTTCATTTTGGCGATTTGGAAAATATGCGTAAGCCGTGTTTCTTGCGCAAGCGCGGAGTTGGCCTGATAACTCGAATCTAAATTGTCTTAAATTTCGATTTAAAGCTTTCGTGACTGCAGGGATTCATCTTCTTGGTTCTTTCGGTAAAGTCACGTAGAAGGGAAATAATAAAATAATAAAAAGAAAACATAATAAAGTAATTCTCACGACGTTTCGGCCACAACGCAAGCAGCCGTCCTCAGGTGAAGAACAGGTCTGTCGAGAAGACAGTCTGAATGACTTGGAGCGTCTATTTAAGCTGGGATGGAGGGGGAAGAGCGCCTTGACACAAGAATTTGCATATCAAGAGGAATTTAGCATATTTATGGCAAATGAAGATATGCGATGGTTGTTATTGTTTGACTTGCATCACACTGGGATTTTTGCACACAGCGTTGTAATACGGTGGGGTTTTTTTTTCCTGGAAGATTTGCTGGTTTATCCCAGGATGTTTCTGTTGCGTGTAGTCGCTATAAGATGTTCTCTGTTCATATTTTGTTTGTTGCGGTTGCACCCAACTCAAGAGCCGAATGGCTCAAAGGGCTATACCAAATATATAAAAGGCAAAGTTGTGAATATGTGTGCCTGTTCAAAATGTTTAGCGTACTTCCCGACATGCAACAAACTTGAAACTTGCCATGTGGGTACTTTCCAGACTGTACACCATGCAAACATTATAAAAATACACTTTTGTTTTTTTATGGGGGGAGGGGGAGCTCAATAATGCATATATTATTTGCACGGCAAGTGAGCTGTGACGTCACATCTGTCACGTGACCCGCGCATGTGGAAGCGTAACGCATTGTAGTGTCGTGCTTAGCGCTACGCCGCGCTACGAACCCGGCGACCCGAGTTCGATTCCCGCTCACGGCCACCGCCGCTGACGATTATTTCAACCGGTCCTGGGCCTCGCCTAGGTCGACTCAGCCTCAAACGAGTAACTGCTGTGGTGTGTGAACATCGCCACTGGGGAGACAAAGGCGGCCGGGCGTGGTGGATCCAAGTCCCGGCCGAAGCCGGGGTAGTACAGCAAGTACCTAATAAATTAAACTTGAATCTCCTAGCCACACCGGCTCGCCGCAAATCGAACCTTACACCAAACAAGCCTCTCCCCCCCCCAACTCCCCAAGGACTCATCCCAGCTTTCACCGCAGTCGCCCGGCTCACCGCCAAGCAGAGGTCGCAACCGGGTACCCGATACCCGTACCCTACCCGTACCCGGCTACCCGTACCCACCACACAGAGACCCACAGACTCACCACACAGAGACCCACAGACTGACCACACAGAGACCCACAGACTCACCACACAGAGACCCACAGACTCACCACACAGAGACCCATAGACTCACCACACAGAGACCCACAGACTCACCACACAGAGACCCACAGACTCACCACACAGAGACCCATAGACTCACCACACAGAAACCCACAGACTCACCACACAGAGACCAATAGACTCACCATACAGAGACCCACAGACTCACCACACAGAGACCCACAGACTCACCACACAGAGACCCATAGACTCACCAAACAGAGACCCATAGACTCACCACACAGAGACCCACTGGGGTACAATTACACAACTCACCTCACCACTCACCAACTCACTCACCCACTGGTACAATTACACAACTCACCTCACCACTCACCAACTCACTCACCCACTGGTCCAATCACCCAACTAGACTCACCAACTCACTCACCCACTGGTCCAATTACACAACTAGACACTCACCAACTCACTCACCCACTGGTCCAATCACCCAACTAGACTCACCACTCACCAACTCACTCACCCACTGGTCCAATCACACAACTAGACTCACCACTCACCAACTCACTCACTGGTCAAGTTACAAAACTAGACTCGCCACTCACCAAATCACTCACCCACTGGGCTCCAATCACCCAACTAGACTCACCACTCACCAACTCACTCACCCACTGGTCAAATCACCCAACTAGACTCACCACTCACCAACTCACTCACCCACTGGTCCAATTACACAACTAGACACTCACCACTCACCAAATCACTCACCCACTGGGCTCCAATCACCCAACTAAGCTCACCAATCACCGACACTAAAAGTTGAACCACCTCACCAAACCGTCGCTAGTGCAGGCGGGCACTCCTACCGGGCAATTGCAGGGTTGCACCTCTACCCTGGTCACCTTTGCTGCAAGCCGCTTCACTGCCCATCAATTGGCGTCTCTCTCTGGCCACTCTTTTCCTCTTCAACGGCCGCAGAACAAACAACGCGTTGAGTGTGCGGCGCGCAGAAATGTATTTTTTTTTCTCGCAAACTCCCTCGGTCTTTCACTCTCTCTCTCGATGGATACATCTGTGCTCTCTCGCTCTCTCTCTCTCTCTTTTTTTGTTACGATCAGAGGAAACAAGAAGATGCTCGCTGTAGTCGGCACTTTGCTTTGTTCATCAATTCGTTTTTTGTTTGTTTTTAATCTTTGCTTTATGTACCCCCCCCACCTCTCTCTCTGCCCCCCCTCTCTCTCTCTATATCTCTCGCTAGCATGGTTGGCTATGTACGGTGCTAAGTTCAACATACATCTCTCTCTCTCTAGATCTCTCTCCCTAGCACGGTGCGAACGTCAACAAACATTCTAGATTTGAAGCTTTCGTGACTGCAAGGATTCACACTCAGTTTTTTTTCGGTAAAGTCACGTAGGAAATTTTTTTTTTATAAAATAAATGAAATCATTTAGTTGTTTTCATTTATTAGATTTTTTTACCCACGTGACTTTACCGAAAAAAACCAAGGAGTGTGTAAACAAACACCATACATCTCTCTCTCTCTCCCCATCTCTTTATATCTCTCTCTCTCTCGCACGGTTGGCTACGTACGATACTAAGCTCAACAAACATCAAACATCTCTCTCGCTAGTGCTCTCTCTCTTTCTCTCGCTCTCTCTCCCTCTCAACACTGCAAACAGGACCCTGCGGGGTGGGCTGGTAGGAATAATACTAATACCGGTACAGGGATATCGACCGGGTATAGAGGAGTTAAAAAGAAAATGATTTGTGCATGGGGGGTGAGCGATGACGTCCACACCCCCCTCCCCACTGACCCGCGCGCCCACAGAGCAAGGATTGCAACAGGCGATGTCATTGGCTGCGCCGGATGCGACGGCCATCTTGTTTAGTTCATTTAGTTCACGGATCGGAGGGGGAGCGGGCGGCCATCTTGTCGGACAGACGGACAGTCGGACGGACGGACGGACACATTAATCTATTGGTGGTCTGGTCCACTTCGTTCCTACCAGTACAACCAGGCTTTAAAGATCACGTCCAGGAGAGAAATTATACGGCTGGCCGACGACCCCTAACGCAGGCACAACGGATCCATCGCCCCCTCGGTCACGGCGGGAGGACGTGCAAACACCGCCGATTAACAGGAAGGCAACACCGATACGCAACTGTGCCATCATCACGATGATCCATCGCTTTCGTCGCGATGATGATTGTGATCGTCACGATGATCATTGTGTGATGATGGGCATCGTTATTATCATGCAGTCCCCCCTTCCCAAATGACCATGACCTCCCTCGAGTGGGGATTCGGTATTCCTTGGGCATCCTATCCTGCGAGTTTGCTTGTGACATAGCAAGAACGGGCGTTTGAATGACACACAGCGGAGATCTCACACACACGGTGTAACAAGCGTACGCTGTGTGTGAAACACATCGAGTGTGTGCGGTCTACATTTCACACAGCGTCACCACCATGACCATCATCATCATCACAGCAGAGATCACACACACACAATGTAACACGCGTACGCTGTGTGTGAAACACATCAAGTGTGTGCGGTCTACATTTCACACAGCGTCACCACCATGACCATCATCATCACAGCAGAGATCACACACACACACACAATGTAACACGTGTACACTGTGTGTGTAACACATCAAGTGTGTGCGGTCTAAGTTTCAGTGTCACCACCATCATCATCATCATCACAGCAGAGATCACACAGACAACGTAACACGTGTACACTGTGTGTGTAACACATCGAGTGTGTGCGGTCTAAGTTTCAATGTCACCATCATCATCATCACAGCAGAGATCACACACACAATGTAACACGTGTACATTGTGTGTAACACATCAAGTGTGTGCGGGCTAAGTTTCAGTGTCACCACCATGATCATCATCACAGCAGAGATCACACACACACAATGTAACACGTGTACACTGTGTGTGTAACACATCAAGTGTGTGCGGGCTAAGTTTCAATGTCACCACCACCACCATCATCATCACAGCAGAGATCACACAGACAACGTCAAACGTGTACATTGTGTGTAACACATCAAGTGTGTGCAGTCTAAGTTTCAATGTCACCACCACCATCATCATCATCACAGCAGAGATCACACAGACAACGTAACACGTATACGAGGTGGTGGGGTGGCCAGCACCCCCATGCGCACTTCTTTCGCACCGTACGTGGCAAACCGTGCAAATCGGCGGTGCAACTTTGTCACCCCGAGCGGTGACACGTTTGCCACACACCGCCACCGAGGAACTCATTTGAGGCCGAGTCGACCTAGGGGAGGGCCCAGGACCGGTTCAGTTTACCGTCACCGGTGGTGGTGCTGGTGGCCGCGAACGGGCGAATCGATACTCAGAGCGCAGCGGCGCGCTAACCGCTCCCGCCACCGCTCCCCACACTGTGTAGATAACAGCGCGCACGCGTAAGGGCACGCGCATGAACACACACTTCAGGGTCGAGGATCGTTGAACTACGACCTGGTTAAATTTCGATTTAAAGCTTTTGTGACTGCAGGGATTCATCTTCTTGGTTTTTTCGGTAAAGTCACGTAGAAGGGAAGTAATAAAATAATAAAAATAAAACATAATAAAATTAAACAATTCTCACGACGTTTCGGCCACAACGCAAGCAGCCGTCCTCAGGCGAAGTTTCTTCGCGAAGTTTCTTCGCCTGAGGACGGCAGCTTGCGTTGTGGCCGAAACGTCGTGAGAATTGTTTAATTTTATTATGTTTTATTTTTATTATTTTATTACTTCCCTTCTACGTGACTTTACCGAAAAAACCAAGAAGATACGACCTGGTTAACCGCGAGCGGTTTCCACCACCCCCCCCCCCCCGTAATCGGTTACAGATTTTAGGAAAAGGTCGCGAAACGGTAGATGACGGCTAGCGGCGGCGGTGACGCGAGCGATGGACACGAAACCGAAGGGGCGGCCGCACGCCCAACGTACAAACCGCACGGCGGTCTAAAGTCACCACACGGTACACCATCACCACCACCCACCCCACCACCACCACCCACCCCACCACCACCACCCACCCCACCACTACCACCCACCCCACCACCACTACCACCCCACCACCACCAACCACCCCACCACCACTACCACCACCACCAACCACCCCACCACCACCAACCACCCCACCACCACCACCACCACCACCCCACCACCCCACCACCACCACCACCACCCACCCAACCACCCCACCACCACCACCACCCACCCCACCACGACCAACCCCACACCACCCGCCCCGCCAATCTTGGTTAGAAAAGATGAAATCATATTTTAAAAAACTTTTTTTTTAAACACGCTTTTAAGAAATGTACTAGTAATGGCAGAACTCCACACGACTCCAGGAAGTGGCCCAGAAGCTTGCCATAACGTAAGGGAACCCTGGCCAATTACAGCCAACGTCAGTTGACCGTGTATAGTATAGTAGTGTATAGTAGTGTAGCGTATAGTATTGCATAGTGTAGTGTACAGTGTAGTGTATAGTAGTGTAGCGTATAGTAGTGTAGCGTATAGTATTGCATAGTGTAGTGTACAGTGTAGTGTACAGTGTAGTGTACAGTGTAGTGTATAGTATGGCAGTGTATAGTATGGCAGTGTATAGTATGGCAGTGTATAGTATGGCAGTGTATAGTGTAGTGTATAGTATGGCAGTGTATAGTATGGTAGTGTATAGTAGTGTAGAGTATAGTATTGCATAGTGTAGTGTATAGTATGGTAGTGTATAGTATAGTAGCGTATAGTATTGCATAGTGTAGTGTACAGTGTAGTGTATAGTAGTGTAGTGTGTAGCATGGTAGTGTGGGACGGTGAGTTCTGGTGGTGGTTTGGGAGGGTCTCGACAGTGCTGGTAGGCCAGGCACGGTGAGTTCTGGTGGTGGTAGTGGTTTGGGAGGGTCTCAACAGTGATGGCAGGCCGGGCACGGTGAGTTCTGGTGGTGGTGGTTTGGGAGGGTCTCAACCGAGGGCTCAAGACTTGTCCGAGTTTTTGTTTTGTTTTTCCCAAGGCAAAGGGCCCGACGTCGCTCCACGTGTCATCTCGACCGAGTAATCCGAGGGCAATTATTTTTGGAACATTTAGATGTGTTTGGTCAAAACTTATTACAATGGGGGGTGTGGAGGGGGGGTCCTTAATCGGTGGGAAAAACTGACTTGTGAAAAAATAAGAATAGGTTGTCTTCTTGGTTCTTTCGGTAAAGTCACGTAGAAAGGAAATAATAAAATAACAAAAAATAAAACATATTCCTGGTTCTTTTGGTAAAGTCACGTAGAATGGGAATAATAAAATAATGAAAATAAAACATAATAAAATAATTCTCACGACGTTTCGGCCACAACGCAAGCAGCCGTCCTCAGGCGAAGAACAGGTCTGTCGGGAAGACAGCGTCTGAATGTGTAGGCTGCTTGCGTTGTGGCCGAAACATCGTGAGAATTATTTTATAATGGTTTATTTTTATTATTTTATTATTTCCATTCTACGTGATGACTTTACCGAAAGAACCAAGAAGATGAATCCGTGCAGTCACGAAAGCTTTAAATCGAAAAATAAAAAAAAACATAATATAATAAAATTCTCACGACGTTTCGGCCACAACGCAAGCAGCCGTCGTCAGGTGAAGAAACAGAGTTGTGGGAAAGTCAGCGTCCTAATGTTAGCTGTAGTAGTGTGGGACGGTGAATTCTAACGTTAAGAATAAAAAGAAGCAATATTTAAAATAACTTTTTAAAAACACGCTTTTATTAAATGTACTAGTAATGGCAGAACTCCACGACTCCAGGAAGTGGCCCCGAAGTTTGCCACAACGTAAGGTGCCGTGGGCAATTACAGCCAACGTCAGTTGAGCGTGGACAATTAGACCCAAGCCGAAACATAACATAAAAAATTAGAATGTAAAAAAATTCATATTTTTTTTTATGATAGAATATAGTATTGTCATCAGTATGACGTAAGTATACAAAGTTTGCAGTCGATACCACATTGGGAAGTGGGTTAGAATTAATATTGTTAGGTTTTTTCGGTAAAGTCACGTAGGTTAAAAATTTAAATTAATAAAAGTAAAATAAAATAAAAATAAAAAATCACGACGTTTCGGAGGCAACGTCGTGATTTTTTATTTGTATTTTATTTTACTTTTATTAATTTTAATTTTTTACCCACGTGACTTTACCGAAAAAACCTAAGAATATGAATCCTTGCAGTCACGAAAGCTTCAAATCTAGGGTTAGAATTGAGTTACAAGATTTGAGGATACAACAACAACAGACAGAGTGAGATAAATAAAAGTGTGGGAGAAAAACAGAGAACCCGGGAGAAAAACAGAGAACCCGGGAGAAAAGCGATCGCGGTTGGAGAGAACAAACCAACGCCACGAAGAAAGGGCGGCAGAGTCGGGAATCAAACCCCGGGGGGCAGAGGTCGCAACGGGTTTTGATTCCTTACCCGTACCCGGCCGCACCAGGGTCGCAAATGGGTACCCGTTCCCTACCCGTACCCTACCCGAAATGAGTGACAAACGGTGACTCACCAGTGACTCACGGCCTACCCGTTCCCGTACCCGGCCGCACCAGGGTTGCAAATGGGTACCCGTTCCCTACCCGTACCCGTACCCTACCCGAAATGAGTGACAAACGGTGACTCACCAGTGACTCACGGCCTACCCGTACCCGGCCGCACCAGGGTCGCAAACGGCTACCCGTACCTGGCCGGGTACGGGTAGCCGGGTATCAGGTACCCGGTTGCGACCTCTGCCGTGGGGCGTCCGTACTTCCTGCGAGACCACAGAGTGTTATGACTGCGCCACCCCGCCACCGTACTAAATAAGGGTGTGCTTCTGTGCGTACGCTGTGTGTACGCGCGCTGTATACACACACACACAGACCCGCAGGGGTGAGTGTGTGCTTGTGTGTGCGGCTGTCATCGGCCATCGGCAGCTGGGAGAGCTTCAACGCAGAGGTCGCAAATGGGTTTTGATTCCTTACCCGTACACGTACCCGGCCGCACCAGGGTCGCAATCGGGTACCCGTACCCTACCCGATACCCGGCCGTACCCGTATCCTACCCGATACCCGGCTACCCGTACCCTGCCGGGTATCGGGTAGGGTACCCGATTGCGACCTCTGGGATGAAGCCATGTTGCAGGCACGGGTGGGTTGATTCTAGAAACTTGAATTGTGAGAAGAGACAAGACGTTGGGAAATGAGTGACAAACGGTGACTCACGGCCTACCCGTACCCGGCCGCACCAGGGTTGGAAAGCGGTACCCGTACCCGGCCGGGTACGGGTAGCCGGGTATCTGGGAGGGTACGGGTATCGGGTACCCGATTGCGACCTCTGCTTCAACGCCAGCGCCTTGCGCAATTCGCCAATGCTGACCGCATCTGTTTGGTTGAGCAGCGTGTGATCGCTACGATTAAGGAAGAGTTGGTGTGTGTGTGTGCGCGCACGTGCAGCAGTAGTGTAGCAGCGGTCAGCGCTACGAAACTTGCCGACCCGGGTTCGATTCCCGCTCAACACCAGTGGCGATTATCTGAACCGGTCCTGGGCAACCCCTACGTCGACTCAGCCTCAAATGAGTAACCTGGTGCGATGTGTTAATATCGCCAGTAGGGAGACAAAGGCCGCCGGGCGTGGTGTTGGCCACCCACCCCTTTCGTGTGCCACAATGCCGGCCATTCATAGGTGCTCGCTAACAGCACTTGCCCCAACAGTCTGCTCCAGGCTACGCGGGGGACCTTTGTCTTTGGTGTGCGCTCGAGTGCCGTCGCTCTCTCTCCGAGTTCCAACGCTCCCTCGCGTTACGCACTGGCGCATGAAGGAGCGAGAAATTAAACACAATCACTGCCATCACCATCGCCATTATCATCACCACCATCACTACTACCAACATCATCATCATCGCCACTGACGATATCATCACGACTGCCACACCATCATCATCATCGCTACCGCCATCGCCATTATCATCACCACCATCGCTACTACCAACATCATCATCATCGCCACTGCCGATATAATCACGACTGCCACACCATCATCATCACTACCGCCATCGCTATTATCATCACCACCATCGCTACTACCAACATCATCGCCACTGCCAATATCATCACTACTGCCACCATCATCATCAGACGATGCATTTCCACTGGAGGAGCCAATAGGTAACAAAGCTCTTTTGCACAGATGGCATCATCACTGCTGCCACCATCGCCATTATAATCACCACAATTACTGCCATCACCATCGCCATTAACATCACCACCATCGCTACCACCACCCATCATCAATGTCACTCCTGATATCATCACTACTGCCAACATCATGATCACTACCACTATCGCCATTACCATCACCTCCGCCGCCATCACCATTATCATTGCCACTCCTGATATCACGACTACTACCACCACCATCGCTACCGCCACCATCACTATTAAAACTAAAACCACCAACGTAATCATCGCTACCATCACCGCCACCACCATCATTATCACTACCGTCCACTGCCAGCTATCGTGATCACCACCACCACTACACTTCAACCACTATCACCACCACCACAACCACGACAGGATGCACCCAACTCGCCGCAACGCAGCGGATTTCAAAGCGAGCGGGCCTCAACATGCTGCAAGCGGCCGCCCCCCCCCCCCCTGAGCTTCGGTTCGAGATGAAACGGCGGAGACCCGACAGTTACGCAATGCGTCACGCATTCACAACTCTGCAACTCTCGCAAAGGGAGCGTTTTGCAACAGCACGGTTGCATGCGGCCCTGCCGCTCGCAGTCGGCGATGGGGCCCCCCCCCCACCGCCACCGCGTCCGTGATCTTTCCAGACGGGCTGCTTCTTGCGGCCGTCTGGAACGCTCTTCCTGTTAGGAAGCCAATGCGCAGCTGTGCACTTTAAAATCATCGTCTAGATTCACAAACGAATTGCTTTAGGAGGAGTTTTTTGCGTTTAGTTTGTGGTGCTTCCCCTCCCCCCACGCCGCACCTCCGATTAGTTCCGATGGCTAAGTATGGTGCGAAAGAAGTTCAACATACATACGTACGTATGTGTATGGGTCTCTGTGGTTCTATGAGAGTCTCTGGATCTCCGTGTGTCTCTGTGGGTCTCTATGGTTCTATGAGTCTCTGGATCTCTGTGGGTCTCTGTGGGTCTCTATGGTTCTATGAGTCTCTGGATCTCTGTGGGTCTCTGTGGGTCTCTATGGTTCTATGAGAGTCTCTGGATCTCTGTGGGTCTCTATGGTTCTATGAGTCTCTGGATCTCTGTGGGTCTCTGTGGGTCTCTATGGTTCTATGAGTCTCTGGATCTCTGTGGGTCTCTGTGGGTCTCTATGGTTCTATGAGAGTCTCTGGATCTCTGTGGGTCTCTTTGGGCCTCTTCCTTTCGATAGTATGAAGCCATTGGGAGCTATGCTGCACTTTTAACCATCATCTAGATCAGGGGTGGGGAACCTTCTATCTGCCAAGGGCCACTTGGATATTTGTAAAAACATCATTCGCGGGCCGTACAAAATTATCAACTTAAAAATTAGCCCGTTGTTATATTTGGTCAAACATTTCATTAACTATTATGGACAGGAGAGGTCCTTACGGGATGCCGCGTCCGCCGCCGCCGCCGTTATAGGATTAATATCAGCGTTGCGTTCGTGACCGTTGCCAATTTACGTAACGTAATCAGATGACAATGGGGGGGGGGGGCGTAGCGTTTGCTACGGGTTTTTCTTTTTTGACAATCGCTAGTTGAGCGTTAACCGCACTGTATACAACCGGCATCGCAACTTTCTCACTCCGTCTCGCACGCGAACGTAAGCCGCGATCGGATTCGCAAGCCCTTTATCTCACGCTCCACTTCAAAACCGTACACATCGCCGAAGCGGAAGATCGGCGCTGGATACCACGTCACATTCGTAAATTAGTTCCCTATACCACCCGGCTATCGGTAGTTCTCATTTTTATTGAGGCGCTGCTGTGCGGTGGCTTGGTGTTGTTGTTGTTGTTTTGCTGCCTTGCCCAAGCTTGCATTTAGTTGCAATGTATGTACTTATACAATTTGCATGAGTATAATTTACGCGCGGTGATTAGGAGATGTTAACCACCTCGCCAGGTATAGAGGAGGTCGTGGGTTCAATCCCGACACTGACGCCTGCTGCTGCTGTATATACGGAGTTTGCGTGTCTCTCTCTGTCATCATCATCACGGTGGCTGGGAGATGTTAACTACCTCGCCTGGTATACAGGAGGTCGTATGTTCGAACTCGACCCTGATGTCTACATATTTGGAGTTTTTGTGTCTCTCTCCCCATGGTCGCGTGGATTTTTCTCTGGATTTTCAGGTTTTCTCCCTCCACATTTAGAATCAACATCGCCACGCGTTTAGAGTGTTCGGCTGCTGCCAGCAGAGTGTCTTCCCAGAGCGGGTCACGGCCTTGCGCCCATTGACGGCGGGACCATTTCACCGACAAATCGGTTAAATAAAAAAAACGACCGCTTCTATTGATTAAAAATTGCAAGCAAACTCAATGTTCGCTTTCTCCCACACACGGTGCTGACAGCTGACAGGGCACAGCAAAGAGATGGGCCCGGTAAAAAAGGGTGATCGCTACATCTCATCATATTCACCATTGCCAACAAGGCCATCATTGTCGAAATATCACCATTGTGGATGTCATCATCATCATAATCAGTCATCATCGTCGTCACGTTTCACCGTCACCAACATCATCATTGCCATGGCCAAAACGTAATCACGTCACTTCTCACAATGTCATCATCATCATTATCGACGTCATCACAATAAACATCTTCGCCATCATCATCATCATTGTCATCGTTAGGATCTAGATCAATAGCGTCTTCGTCATCATCATAATCATCGTGACCGCCACAATCATTCATTGGGCATGCAACTCCCTGACCACACATCCACCAAAGATCCCCCGTAGACCCTGAACAGGCTGTCGGGGCAAGTGCTGTTGGTGTGGCTGGAAGCACGCCTTTGTCTCGCCAGTAGAAATGTTTACACATTGAACAAAGTACTCGTTTAAGGCTGAGCCGACCTACGGGAGGTCCTGTAACGGTCAGCGAATCTGTCGCTCAAATTGGCGGCGAGTAGAAACTGAACTCGGGTGCGTAGCGCGGTGTGCTAACCACTGCGCCACCGCTCCCTGCCACCACCACCACAATCACCACCACCACCACCAACACCAAAGCTAAAGATCCCCCATATAGCCTTAAAAGACTGCTGGGGCAAGAGCTGTTAACGAGTAGCACCTATGAAGGCCGGCACAGTGACACACGAGGGGGTGGGTGGCCAGCACCACACCCGGCCGCCTTTGTCTCCCCAGTGGCGATGTTCACTACACACACCGCACCAGGCAACTCATTTGAGGCCGAGTCGACCTAGGCGAGGCCCAGGACCGGTTCAGATAATCGTCACCGGTGTTGGCCGAACTCGGGTCGCCGGGTTCACAAGCGCAGTGCGCCCACCGCTGCACCACCACTCCCCACAACCCCCAAAACCGCCACAACCGCCACAACCGCCACAACCGCCACAACCCCCACAACCGCCACAACCGCCACAACCGCCACAACCGCCACAACCCCCACAACCGCCACAACCCCCACAACCGCCACAACCGCCACAACCCCCACAACCGCCACAACCCCCACAACCGCCACAACCCCCACAACCACCACAACCGCCACAACCCCCACAACCCCCACAACCGCCACAACCCCCACAACCGCCACAACCGCCACAACCACCACAACCACCATCGTCGTTGAAGACGACTCAGTCCGCGCGTGTCTGTCCACTCACCTCGCCAAACTCCACCTTAAACCATCCCCTCTTCCGTCTCAGCATCGCAAGCACCAACCTCCAAGACTCCACTCATTGACCAGCATGAGGTTACAGGAGGATTACCACCACCACCTCCGGCTACCACCACCGGCTACCACCACCACCACCACCAACCACCACCGCAGCTACATGAGAATGAAACTAACACGAAGAGGGGTGACACCGGTCTGAACACGTGAGGCCCAGGCCAATAATAACACCCCTGTCACCCCTACCACCCACCCACACTAATGGTGAGAACCTGTGATTGCGTGGGCAGAGACGTTTATTGGCTTGAGGGGTGGAGAAGCGTGGGGGGAGGGCGGGCGGATGAAGGAGGGAGGGACAGAGGGAGACTGAGAGATGCAAAGGAGTTTGCTTGAATTGAACCGACGCTGCACAAAAGACGCACTTTGCAGGAATCTGCCTGGCCGATTGGATGTGCGATTATATTAAAAAAGAATCATTCTTTTTAGGTCAAATAAAAGTTAAATCGAGTTCCGTCTACGTACTTACAGCCCGGCAGAGCTAGTGAGCGGCGGTCATTCCACATTCCTATGGCGGGGCGAGTCGTTTCACAGGAACAACAACAACGCGCAACTGTCCACATCTCCTACAAACAAGGTGGTCGAAACTTTATCGACCCATCGCCCCCCCCACGGGGCTTGAAAGAATGATGGGTCAACCAACACCCAAGCAAGATTCGAACTGAGAGAGATTGCCAGCTGTCACCAACTCTACTGCTGGGTAAACACAGTCGAACTTTTTCCTGTTGACACGGAGAGACAACGATATGGAAGGAAGGAGGCAGCGTCGTTGCTTCAGTTAGAGAGGTACAGCTCAAGCTAAATCTCTAAAACTGTTTGTATTTTACAAGGTAAGATCAATTCAGCTGCTACGTAGCCATTTTTTTATCCTTTATATTAAGTTCACTTGCTTGCTTGCTTGCGCGCTTACGACCGTGCAAATCTTTCGGTCGTTTTTTAACCCACTTCCCGTGATCCAATCGAGCTGACATTTTGCACACAGACTCGTTGTGCGTGACAATTTATTTTCGTGAACATTTTTTTCCCAAAATTTTCCACTTTTTAGGAAAAAAAAAATTCATATTTAATTTAAAATACCAATGTGATAAAAATGAAACTCTTACTCAAAAAAAACAGAAATGAATAATAAAATAAAACCGATGCCACGCATATAAAGGATTTATAGTGAAAAACTTTGTTTTTACGGCTTAATTTTTTACACAATTTCTTTGAACTCACTCTGTCTGTTGTTGTCGTTGTTGTTGTCGTTGTTGCTGTATCCTCAAATCTTACAACTCAATTATAACCCACTTCCCAATGTGGTATCGACTGCAAACTTACTAATAGGGTTTTTCCCCTTTTTTTGGCAACAAAACTGACACCTTTTGCAAGGAATCATGTTTACATTAACCACAATACTTGCAGTCAAATGCAAACAAAAAACAAGACTCTGATAATTTATGCATTGTCTTTGAAACTGAAAATAAAAATCACGACGTTTCGGAGTTGCCTCCGAAACGTCGTGATTTTTATTTTATTTTTATTTTACTTTTATTAATTTGAATTTTTTCCCTACGTGACTTTACCGAAAAAACCTAAGAATATAACATTAAACTGAGCAGCTTCGTGGCTAATTTTCAGAAGCGGCCTCCTCATCACAAATGAGAGCTCTACGAAGCAGCTTATCATCACATCGAAATTTATAGCTGCCAGCCCAAACACTCTAAACGTGTGATGTCGATTCGAAATGTGGAGGCCGAACAACCGAAGAAAATCCACGTGACCACGCCGGAGAGGGAACACCGCAAACTCCAAATATACAACAGCAGGTGTCACAGAGGTCGCAAACGGGTTTTCATTCCTTACCCGTACCCGGCCGCACCAGGGTCGCAAACGGGTACCCGTACCCTACCCGATACCCGGCTACCCATACCCGGCCGGGTATCGGGTAGGGTACGGGTATCGGGTACCCGATTGCGACCTCTGGGATGAAGCCATGTTGCAGGCGCGGGTGGGTTGATTCTAGGAACTTGAATTGTGAGAAGAGACAAGACGTTGGGAAATGAGTGACAAACGGTGACTCACCAGTGACTCACGGCTTACCCGTACCCGTACCCGGCCGCACACGGGTCGCAAACGGGTACCCGTACCCGTACCCGACCGGTTACGGGTAGCCGGGTATCGGGTAGGGTACGGGTATCGGGTAACCCGGTTGCGACCTCTGAGGTGTCATCAGGGTCGGGATCGAAACCACGACCTCCTGCATACCAGGCGAGGTAGCTGACATCTCACCGCTGCGGCCCCTACCAGGTAGGGCCAGGTTAAGGCCCACTGAGCACCGTAGCTCCCTCTGATAATCACGGTTGGCTACGTACGGCGCGAAAGAAGTTCAGCATACATACACACGTGCACAAACGATAGCTCAACCAAGTGGCCTAATGCGTGGACATTTATAACAGCAAAATACTCTGAAGCCCCAAATCACAGCACAAACTAAAAGCTATAAAACTATTTGTATTTGACCGGGTAAGGCCCACTTGCACCCTAATAGAGCTTTTTTTCAGAAGCAACCTCGCCGCAAATTATCGCTCAACAAAGTGGCTTATCGTCACGTGGTGATTTATAGCAGCCAAATACTCTTAATGCACCTTGCACGTTCAGAGCAGTTTGACAGGTTAGGTTAAGTTGGGGCGGCTGGGCTGAACAGCCGAGACGATGGCTAACCTCGAGAGAATGTTGTTAGCGAGCGCCTATTAAGCTCGGGTGTCGCACCCACTCACGCGTGTGTGTGACGGAGAGAGGGTGGAGTGGGGTGTGGTGTGGCAGGGACAAGCAGGCACGCCCCGGCTGCCTTTGTCTCTCCCGGTGTCAACGCTCGTGGTTTTCGACAACGCACGCCACACGTCGTCGTCATCATCATCACCACCACCGGCCATGACCAATCCACAGCTGGATGAAGGAACTCCCCCCCCCCCCACCAAAAGCCTCCACCACAACAGCGTGGACACACGGTGCAACCGGCACGGCAATCCGTCCCGGTTTCTCTGCACGGGACGATTCCGTCGCTCCACCTCAGAGGTCGTAAACGGATTTTGATTCCTTACCCGTACCCGCACCCGGCCGCACCAGGGTCGCAAATGGGTACCCGTACCCTACCCGATACCCGGCTACCCGTACCCGGCCACGGGTATCGGGTACCCGATTGCGACCTCTGGGATGAAGCCATGTTGCAGGTGCGGGTGGGTTGATTCTAGGAGCTTGAATTGTGAGAAGAGACAAGACGTTGGGAAATGAGTGACAAACGGTGACTCACCAGTGACTCACGGCCTACCCGGGTACGGGTAGCCAGGTATCGGGTAGGGTACGGGTATCGGGTACCCGATTGCGACCTCTGCTCCACCTCAGCGGCGGACGCCCTTCTTGAGGCGACTCCCTCGCCCCCGCCCGGCCGTCACGCCGGCGTTAGTCTACGGTCCTCGGTGTAAGTCCAGAATCAGAATATTTGCACCGCAGGAGGAATCCGATGAGCTATGAAACTCTTCGTCACAGATGCCCAGTAAGGGGCACAGGGCAAGGACGTTTACAGTTTACGAAAACACGATCGGAGTGCAGAGTACGAGAGGGGGGTAAAAACAACTCACGCAGACGCATCCAAATACAACACTCAACCTTCTTGGTTCTTTCGGTAAAGTCACGTAGAAGGGAAATAATAAAATAATAAAAATAAAACACAATAAAATAATTCTCACGACGTTTCGGCCACAACGCAAGCAGCCGTCCTCAGGTGAAGAACAGGTCTGTCGGAAAGACATTGTTTAAAAATATATTTTAAATTTTCAATGATAGAATATAGTATTTGTCAGTATGACATAGCTATACGAAGTTTGCAGTCGATACGACATTGGGAATACGGTTGAAAGTGAGTTACGAGATTTTTGGATACAACACACACAGTAAGTTAAATAAAAGCGTGTAAAAAGTTTAAAAATATGTTTTGGATTTTTCTTATGATAGAATATCGTGTTGTCATCAGTATGACATAGCCATACGGAGTTTGCAGTCGATAGCACATTGGTGAGTGTGTAAAAATTGAGTTACAAGATTTCTTTTTTGAGGCTACAACAGACGAAGTGAGTTCAAAAAAGCGTGTAAAAAGAACGGATAATACAGTAATCCCTCGCCACTTCGCGGTTCAAGTTTCGCGGCCTCAGTGCATCGCGGATTTTTCGAACTGATTTAAAGGCCTCATTATACCTGTGCAGTAACACCATCATCATCATCATTCATCATCACATTCATCGAACTGCACAGGTCTGTCATCGTCGTCATTGTCATTGTCATCGTCGTCATTACTGGAGTCAAGTCTCAAGATACTACTGTCATTGGTGAGTGTAGAACACCATGATACGTATCGTATGAGAGAGAGAGTGAATGTATAATATTAAGGTTTTAAAATTAAATAGATTTAAGTAAAATATATATATATAAAGTATAAATATACATATTTTAAACATTCTGGTACCCACACACACACATATACGAAAATTTCTAGGGGGCCAATCCTACTTTGCGGATTTTCACCTATCGCGAGGGGGTTCCGGTCCCCATTAACCGCGATAAACGAGGGATCACTGTACACTGTAACATGATAACAAATGTTATGTTAATAGCTTCAAAAAGGCAAAGAGTCTCCATTTGTTCGCCATCATTATCCACACGTACCTGGAATCTTCTCCAGGTGGTCTCCAGAGACTGGAGGGACATTACTTGTGCTTCTAGATTTGAAGCTTTCGTGACTGCAATGATTCATACTCTTAGGTTTTTTCGGTAAAGTCTCGTAGGTAAAAAAATTAAAATTAATAAAAGTAAAATAAAATAAAAATACAAAATAAAAATCACGACGTTTCGGAGGCAACACAAGCTTCCGTCTTCAGGTGGAACCGTCACAGCACGATTGCTGTATCAAGTAAATGAGAGATTACAAGAGCTACCACTCCGTATATATAATGGTTGGAGAGGGGGGAAGGGCCAAGTACGGCACACTTTTGATTAATTATTATTAATAATTAATAATATGGTAAGCCTCACCTTACCATATTAATAAAAAGTGTGCCGTACTTGGCCCTTCCCCCTCTTCAACCATTACATATACGGAGTGGTAGCTCTTGTAATCTCTCATTTACTTGATACAGCTGTCGTGGCTGTGACGGTTCCACCTGAAGACGGACGCTTGTGTTGCCTCCGAAACGTCGTGATTTTTATTTTTTATTTTATTTTACTTTTATTAATTTTAATGTTTTACCTACGTGACTTTACCGAAAAAAAACCTAAGAATAGTACTTGTGGTATTGTTGCAAATTCTCGGAAGTGTTCACATTTTTTTGAAGCACCACCCTGTGTGGGTAGGCATCTCAACCAGGCGTCCTTCGCCCACTAGGGGCGTTGGAGCAGCTGGTGATGAGAAATTCATTTTCTAATAAAAAATACTTTCACGTAAATTGTTTTGTTCTATCTTGAATTGAAGCTTTCGTGACTGCAGGAATCCACACTCTTTGGCTCTTTCGGTAAAGTCACGTAGGTAGAAAATAAAATGAATCACGACGTTGCTGTCGTTGTACAGGATGCCGTGTCTTGGTTGCATCGGCTAATTGGCTGAGTCGTGTTGGCCGATGTTGAATTGTTCTTTAGGCTTTTGGCCGTGTCAAAGGGGGTTGTGTGGTGTGGACTTGAAGGTCACGGGGACAGCATTTGAGTGCTTTGTTGTTTTGTTTTTATGACCTGCACTGTTTCATTGCTTTTATGGCTTTATTTTGGTGATTTTCGATAAGTTTTTTGGTGTGGCCATGTTTGTTTGTTGTAGTACAGAGTTAGACTGATGGCCTTAATCTAAGTTGTCTTGTGGTTGTTGTTGTTGTTTGACTTGCATCCCACTGGGATTTTTGCACACAGCGTTGGTGTACGGTGTGTTTTTTTCTGCAATATTTTGCTGTCTTTTCTTGGATTTTCTGTTTGCACTTAGTCACATAGTCACTTTAAGATGTTTCTTGTTCATGTTTTTGTTTGTTGCGGTTGCACCCGATTCAAGAGCCGAATGGCTCACAGGGCTACACCTAATAAATGAACTTGAACTTGATGTCGTATCGTTGATGAACGCCTATCTTTGCTAGATAAGACAGTGATGTCGCTTTCACGGGAAGGTCAATAACAACGACGACTTTTTAAAATCCTTTATATTAAGTTCACTTGCTTGCTTGCTTGCGCGCTTACGACCGTGCAAATATTTCAGTCGTTTTTTAACCCACTTCCCGTGATCCAATCGAGCTGACATTTTGCACACAGACTCGTTGTGCGTGACAATTAATTTTCGTGAAAAAAAATGTTCACAATTTTACACTGTTTAGGGAAATTTTTTAAAATATTTAATTACCAATTGCTTAATGGTGGCAGACAATCATCTGACCCATAGGTGGTAGCCATCTCAAGCCAGAGGACGAGAGGACTCTAACCGCCACGCATATAAAGGATTTATAGTGAAAAACTTTTTTTTTACGGGTTAATTTTTTCTGAATTAGAACACCAGATTTTCAAAGGTCACTCACAACAGCCCCACCTAGTGGCCACGTCACGAGCCGCCAACGGATCTCAATGTATTCACACGATTTTATATACAAGCACACGGTTCCTAATTGCTAGCCTACGGGTCTCCAAGTTAAAGTCTATGCGTCTCCAGGCCTATGGTTCTGTATTTAAGTGCTGTACATGGACTTCTATTTACACCTGTGGGTATCTATATAGGCATATTGGTTTCTGTGTTAAGTCTCAAAGTATCTATAAAGTCGATGCGTCTCGACATAAACCAATCGTCTTCTTGGTTCTTTCGGTAAAGTCACGTAGAAGGGAAGTAATAAAATAATAAAAATAAAACATAATAAAATTATTCTCACAACGTTTCGGCCACAACGCAAGCAGCCGTCCTCAGGTGAAGAACAGGTCTGTCGGAAATTCAGACACTTTCTTTCACGTAGAAGGGGAGCAATAAAATAATAAAAATAAAATTATTCTCACGACGTTTCGGTCCTCAGGTGAGGACG
This sequence comes from Lampetra fluviatilis, assembly GCF_964198595.1. Lineage (NCBI taxonomy): Eukaryota > Metazoa > Chordata > Hyperoartia > Petromyzontiformes > Petromyzontidae > Lampetra > Lampetra fluviatilis. Next base: position 1,293,733 of record NC_136342.1, on the reverse strand, counting down.
GCTGCTTGCGTTATTATTTTATTACTTCCCTTCTACGTGACTTTACCGAAAGAACCAAGAAGATGAATCCCTGCAGTCACGAAAGCTTTAAATCGAAAAATAAACCAATCGGTTTCTATAACTATATGGCCTTCCGTGAGTGTATGGGTCCTCGATGCGAAGCAGTGAGTGGGTCTATTAGTACGCCGATGATGCGTCCCATCTGTAGTATGCGTTGTATTGCTGTGCTTACTTTAACCCAACCCTCCTTGAAAATCAATAAATATATTGACCGAGGATCATAAGTAGACATATCATGTTTTGCGCATGGAAGCACGGCAAACGCAGAACCCCCGGGTTACAGAACAAATAAGCAGACAATAGGGCTCATTTCGATTTAAAGCTTTCGTGACTGCAGGGATTAATCAATTTGCATAAATATACTAAACTCCTCTTGATATGCAAATTATTTTGTCAAGGCGCTCTTCCCCCTCCAACCCAGCTTAAATATACGCTCCAAGCCTGGTGGTGTTTCATTCAGACGCTGTCTTTCCGACAGACCTGTTCTTCCCCTGAGGACGGCTGCTTGCGTTGTGGCCGAAACGTTGTGAGAATTATTTTATTATTTCATTATTTCCCTTCTACGTGACTTTACCGAAAGAACCAAGAAAATAGAGCTCATGTCCATCTCTCTTATACACACACACACATCCCATCAGCCATGCACAGACCCCTTCTGAGGGAGCGTAGCGTTGGCACCGTTATTTCAACACAGGTCAACTCTGGCCTCAAACAAAGCAGGTGAAAAACTCCAGGTGCATTAAGCCAAGGAGCGTTTTTGGATTAGACGTGGGTTCAAGTTTGACACGAAACTATACGATGCACAACACAAAACCACACACGGCGCGACGCTAGTTAGGCGCTTGAAACACAGTGCCGCTCTCAAACGATATTGCCACTCGCCCCACCACCTTCCTTCATCGCCACCATCGCCACACAAATATCACCGTCACCACCACCGGCAACACCACCATCACCCCGTAAAACATCAACATCACCAGCAGTAACACCACCACAAGTAGCAACAACCGCCATCACCACAAACAAGACAAAGATCCCCCGTAAAGCCTTAACAGACTGTAGGGGCAAGTGCTGTTAGCGAGCACCTATGAAGGCCGGAACGGTACACGAGGGGGTGGGTGGCCAACACCACGCCCGGCCGCCTTTGTCTCCCCAGTGGCGATGTTTACACATCGCACCAGGTACTCATTTGAGGCTGAGTCGAGCTAGGGGAGGCCCAGGACCGGTTCAAATAATCGTCACCGGTGGTGTTGGCCGTGAGCGGGAATCGAACCCGGGTCGCCAGGTTCGTAGCGCAGCGCTGACCGCTACACTACCGCTGCCCGCCATCACCACACCAACATCATCACCTGCAGCAACATCGCCAGTCAAGCGTATATCACCAGCCCCACTGCCTCCCTCCCTCCCTCCACCCTTCCCCGCCCCCCGCCATCAACCCCCGACCTCTTGAAAGTGCCCCATCATCATCACCGCCACCACCACCACCACAACTGTCCGCGCTCCCATTAACGTGTCAGCAAACTTACGCCCGATAATAAAATCACGGCGAAGTTGGAAACTGCAAGGGCGACCGTTTAAGAGGGCGCCGATAAAAAGTTGAGCTATCACCGCTGCCAGACCGACACCGCAGGGACAACGCGCGCGTTTCAGCGCCGCACTTTGACGCACCGCGCGATACCCACTTGCCAGAGGTCGCAACCGGGTACCCGATACCCGTACCCTACCCGATACCCGGTTACCCGGCCACCCGGCCGGGTACGGGTCACCGTTTGCGACCCTGGTGCGGCCGGGTACGGGTAGGCCGTGAGTCACTGGTGAGTCACCGTTTGTCACTCATTTCCCAACGTCTTGTCTCTTCTCACAATTCAAGTTCCTAGAATCAACCCACCCGCGCCTGCAACATGGCTTCATCCCAGAGGTCGCAATCGGGTACCCGATACCCGTGCCCTACCCGTACCCAGCTGGGTACGGGTACGGCCGGGTACGGGTACCCGTTTGCGACCCCGGTGCGGCCGGGTACGGGTAAGGAATCAAAACCCGTTTGCGACCTCTGGTTGAACGGTCTCGTTTGTCCTGCTCCGTTTCGTCTTCACCGTACGAGAAACGCTCCATTCGTGAGTGGACACCACCTTACATTGGCACAGTAGAACCCATTCCCCCCTCTCTAAACGACGGTCATTGGTTCCACAAGATCGGTCGGCAAGTGATTCGGTCGGTAAGCGAGTTTAGGTGATACACGTTAAAGGCTTAATTCGTTCACGACAGCATCGAAAGTTGCACCCTTTTCACCCAAACGTACTTTAGAATATTGAAACACTGGATGTTAATACAAAAAGATACCAACGACATTATAAACACACGCTATTAAAAGAAACGCGGTAAATCGATGCATTAATTTTCACTGTAACTACAACAGCCCCGTCTCTATGGAGGCACTACACTACACTATATACTACACTATACACTGCACTATACACTACACTATACACTACACTACTATACACTACAGTGTAGTGACTACACTATATACTACACTACACCACTATACACTACACTATACACTACACTACTATACACTACACTACTATACACTACACTATACACGACACTACACACCACTATACAACACACTATATACTACACTATACTATACACTGCACATTGGGCTCGTTAACAGGGGAGGTCGTTAAGAGGGGTTTCTACTCTACACTACTATACCCTACACTATACACTACACTATACACTACTATACACTACAAGACACACCACTACACACTGGGCTATGTGTAGCCCCGTCGTAAAGCAGCTCCCCAGTTATAACAATTCCCCTTAATAAGATTATTCTCTACAGTGCATATTCTCCCCTGAGCAAGATGGCTTCCACACTCAATACATTTCCACTTTACTAAGATGGCTACCCACAGTGATTACAGCTCCCTTGAGCAAGATGGCTTCCCCGTACAACACACCCCTCAGTAAGATGGCTTCCCCAGACTCATACAAGACAAAGATGCCCCGTGTAGCCTTCACGGAGTGTGGGGGCAAGTGCTGCTAAGGGAGCAGTACCTCTGAAGGCCGCCTTTATCTCCCCGGCGGCCATATTTACAGACTGCACCAGGTTATCTTGAGGCTGAGTCGACCTAGGGGGGGCCCGGAAACCGGTTCAGATAATCGTCACCTCAGGGCACCCGTGGAGTCTCTAACACCGCGCTCTGGGTGATTGGCACGAATCCAGCGTCAAGCAAACCGCTTGAAAGGCAAAGATCCCCCGTGTAGCCTTAACAGACTGTAGGGGCAAGTGCTGTTAGCGAGCACCTATGAAGGCTGGAACGGCACACGTGGGGGTGGGTGACCAGCACCACGCCTGGCCGCCTTTGTCTCCCCAGTGGCGATGTTTACACATCGCACCGGGTACTCATTTGAGGCTGCGTCGACCTAGGGGAGGCCCAGGACCGGTTCAGATAATTGTCACCGGTGGTGTTGGCCGTGAGCGGGAATCGAACTCGGTCCGCCGGGTTCGTAGCGCAGCGTAGCGCTAACCGCTGCACCACCACTCCCAACCAAGGCACGCGCACACCGTCTTAAGATATACGAATACATTTTTAAATCCTTCATATTAAGTTCGCTTGCTTGCTTACGACCGTGCAAATCTTTCGGTCGTTTTTTAACCCACTTCCCGTGATCCAATCGAGCTGACATTTTGCACACAGACAATTTATTTTCGTGAAAATTTGTTCAAAAATTTTCAACATTTTAGGATTTTTTTTTTATATTTAATTACCAATTGCTTAATGGTGGAAGGCAATCATCTGACCCATAGGTGGCAGCCATCTCAAGCCAGAGGACGAGAGGACTCTAGCCGCCACGCATATAAAGGATATATAGTGAAAAACTTTGTTTTTACGGGTTAATTTTTTTTAAATCAAAGCAGATATAAATAAAACAACGCCCCCCCCCTCCCGCTATTTGGGAGGGAAAGGGAGGAGAGTGTGGAGAGGGGGGGGAGGCCATTTGAGGAATGCCAAAAAACCCAGCGGCTTCGCTCACTCGCTCGCCCACCAACAGAACAACATTTTTCTGTTGTTTCTCAAGATTTAATGAATTAACGTAACTGGGGGAGGCCGGGTAACTCAGAGGTCACCGACGTGGGGTCGGTAACCGCTGAGATCCTTGGATTCCAGGCCGGGTTTTCGGACGCACAAACCGCTGTGGTTAAACTCAAACGAATTTTTGTATTTCTTTTAAAACAAACTAAAAAATATATAATTCTAGATTTGAAGTTTTTCGTGACTGCAAGAATTCCTACTCTTGGGTTTTTTTCGGTAAAGTCACGTAGGAAAAAAAAGTAATAATACAATTAAATAATAAAAATAATAGAAATAAAATAATTTATTCTTATTTATTTTTTACCTACGTGACTTTACCGAAAAAACCTAAGAGTTTAAAAAATTATAAACTCTTTCTTATTACATTAAACGCTTTTATTTAACTCACTCTGTCTGTTGTTGTATCCTCAAATCTTGCAACTCAATTTTAACCCACTTCCCAATGTGGTATCGACTGCAAGCTTGGTATACTTATGTCATACTGATGACAATACTATATTCTATCATAAAAAATATATATATAAGCTTCGGGGCCACTTCCTGGAGTTCTTCCCTTACTAGTACGGTACATTTAATTAAAGCGTGTTTAAAAAAAAGTTTTTTTTATATATTCTTATTTTACAAGGTAAGTCCCACCGAGAAACGAATAGCTGTATCAAGTAAGAAAAATTCCAAGAAAACAGTCCTTGTATATATACTGGTTGAGGGTGGGAGGAGCCAAGGTAGGCCCCTGAATAATATTATTGTGAAGTTCGGTGCGGCTGAAGCACGCTGCTAGGAATGAGCCTTTGTTGTGTAGACTGGTTACTTGATACAGCTGTCGTGGCTGTGACGGCGGTTCCACCTGAAGACGGAAGCTTGTGTTGCCTCCGAAACGTCGTGATTTTTTTTATTTTACTTTTATTAATTTTAATTTTTTACCTACGTGACTTTACCGAAAAAACCTAAGAATATGAACCCCCCCCCCCCCCATCATCATCACCAACATGTCAAACCGCCAATGGTTTCAAACGTGTGGTGGCCCTCACACTGACGGTGTCTTATCGGCGAAAGTGGAGCCCCTCCTCGCCCCCCCTCCTCTGAAAATCAGTGAAGAACACCGCCTCAAAGCGCTCGAATTCTAAATGTGGAGGGGGAAAAAACTGGAGAGGACCTGCGAAAACATCCCCGCGGGGGTAGAGACACGAGTAGAGACACGCAAAACGCCGCCTCTACGGGCGTCAGGGGTCGAGGAGCAAAAACCACAAACTCCAGCGTACCATACTCGTGGTTCTTTCGGTAAAGTCACGTAGGTATCAAGTAAAATAAATCACGACGTTTCGGGCGCAACACAAGCATCCATCATCAGGTGGGAAAGCGTGGCCTGCTGCCAAGACAGACTGTTACATACCACCATTGGAACCTCCTTTGCCAGTAGCAAAATCTGATAATTGTTTTTTCTACCCTTTTATCTGGCAACAAAACGGACATCTTTTTTTTACAAGGATTCATGTTTGCATTGACCACAATACCTGTGGTCGGAATGCAAACAAAAAACACGCAACTCTGACAATGTGTGCACTGTCCTTGAAGTTAATTGGTCCACACCCGAGACAGCTAGAATTTGGGTTACAATTCCGAAGTGTACAACTTCACCAATATCCTCAGCATCATCAGCCGTGGTTCTACCCACTGCTGAATGAAGAAATCCCCAAGACAAAATCATCATCATCATCAGCAGACATGGTCAATCCACTGCCAAATCAACGCATCCCCAATCCAAAATCATCATCATCATCAGCAAGCATTGTCAATTCACTGCCCGGATGAAGGCCTCCCGTAACCATCCCCTTGATCTACAACCTGGCTCCAGCGCACGAGCCAATTTAGAACGCTCCATCTCCGGCGGTGGACGTGCTCTCCGACGGATTCTCTCTCCGCACGGTGGCCTCTGAATTGTCGCCAAGGTCCCGACTCATCTTCTTGGTTCTTTCGGTAAAGTCACGTAGAAGGGAAGTAATAAAATAATAAAAATAAAACATAATAAAATAATTCTCACGACGTTTCGGCCACAATTACTTCCCTTCTACGCGACTTTACGGAAAGAACCAAGAAGATGAATCCCTGCAATCACGAAAGCTTTAAATCGAAATTTAAGGTCCCGACTCTTGACGCGTCCTGCCCACACCCCCGCTGGCTGTCCCGACTGACATTACATCTTGCCCGGATGGATGCGTGGCGCCTCATTCCGAGGCGCTTCACAACGGTTAGACGATTGGACATGAGGTGTGAGAGTGGCTGATACGATAACCAGGAGCGGGGTTGTTGTTGTTGTTATTGAAAGTGGTGGTGGTGGTGGTGCAGTTACAGTGACAGTGAGGAGAACAGGCGGGAGTGGTTAAGGTGGGGTGGTAGGGGTGATATTAGGGGTTGTGAGAGTGGTTGTGGTAGTGATAGGAGGGGTAGTGATAGGAGGGGTAGTGATAGGAGTTGGGTAGTGACAGGAGTTGGGTTAGTGATTGGGTTAGGGGTAGTGATTGGGTTGGGGGTAGTGATTGGGTTGGGGGTAGTGATAGTGATTGGGTTAGGGGTAGTGATAGTGGTAGTGATAGGGGTAATGATTGGGTTGGGGGTAGTGCTAGTGATAGGGGTAGTGATAGTGATTGGGTTAGGGGTAGTGATTGGGTTGGGGGTAGTGATAGTGATTGGGTTAGGGGTAGTGAAAGTGGTAGTTATAAGGGTAATGATTGGGTTAGGGGTAGTGATTGTGATAGGGGGCTCGTACTGGCCTGTTCAGCCATCTGCGCACTCATCAAAACCCAACAAAATGACAATCGTGCCATGGTCATCATCAACTATGATGGATGAACAAAAGAGAGAGTGATCGAACCGATAACCGGTAGAGGAATCGATACAGATCATTGGAAGAGTGAACCAACCGATTATAATCAGTAAGCGATTATCTTCTTGGTTCTTCCGGTAAAGTCACGTAGAAGGAAAATAATAAAATAATAAAAATAAACATAATAAAATAATTCTCACGACGTTTCGGCCACAACGCAAGCAGCCGTCTTCAGGTGGAGACTCTGCCTTCTCGACAGACCTGTTCTTCACCTGAAGACGGCTGCTTGCGTTGTGGCCGAAACGTCGTGATAATTATTTTATTATGTTTAATTATTATTATTTTATTATTTCCATTCTACGTGAGTTTACCGAAAGAACCAAGAAGATGAATCTCTGCAGTCACGAAAGCTTTAAATCGAAAGGTAAGCGTTTAGTTTAATAAATCGGATAGACCATCTCTAAATCGTACCGCACTGTAATGGTGATATTGCCACAGCACTATTTGCGTGGCCAACGTAGTGGCGAGGAGGCCTAGGAGGGAACGCGGGGGGGGGGGGTCGGAGAGGCGAGTGTGTTAGTACACGTCCCAACTCCCCAGGCATCTCTGTTCGTGGTCGCATTGGCGCTGATTGAAATACGGCGAGTGTCATACGCCCGTAGGCCGTGCAACGTCTGTGTGTGTGTGCGCGCGAGTCTGTGCGACTGTCTGCGTGTGTCTGAGAGGCAGAGTCTGTACGAATGTCTGTGTGTGTGAGAGAGTGTGAGTGAGACTTGCCGATGACTGGTACCAGCGGTGTCAAGATCGGCCTCTGTGGAGGAGGCTCGTGAAGGACGCTACTGGGCAGTTGGAGGCAGTCGCCCTCCAACAACAACGGAGGGTGGAGGAGCGACGCTCACAACAACGAGCGGAGCGCCGGGTGGCTAAAGCACAGCAAGTTGGCACAGTAGGGGGCACGGGTGGTGCATCAGCCAGTCATCTTGGTCATCTCAGTCAGTCGACCCGTGGCACCTGGGTCTGCCCCGTGACCTCCTGCCAGCGGGCATTCGACACTTCACGTGGCCTCAAGGTGCACATGGCCTGGCACAAGCATCGTGGTGACGTCACCGCCACTTAGTGGCGAATGGCGGTTGTTGTTGTTGTTGTGTTTGAGAGGGTGTGAAACGGTGAGAGGGTGTGAGACAGAGTGAGTGTGTTTACGTGACAGTGTCGGCGTGGGGAGCGAGCTAGTGTTGTGGTTGGCACACGCGCTACGAACCCGGCAGCCCAGGTTCGAATCCCACTCACGGCCAAGATCGGTGACAAATATGAACTGGTCATGGGACTTCCCTAAGTTGACTTAGAATAAATACCCGGTGCAGTGTGTAAACATCAGCACTGAGGAGATAAAGCGGAGCAGGTATGGGGCGCTGATCACACCACCTCTGCGTGTACAATGCTAACATTAACAATAACAGAACTTGCCCTAACATCCTGTTAAAGGCTTCAACGGGGGAACTTTTGTCTTTTATTTACCCCACACCGTAGGCCTCGCCAAGTCTCACCACTGCCAAGAAATCACCCGGCGTTAGCGTGTATATCATCAATAATTAAAATGCAGAGATCATACGCACGTTAGAGACATCATAAAAGTGGAAAAGTAAGCAGGCTTGGCCACACCACGACACTATCGGGGCTTTAACTCGCGATGGAGGAATCATCAGGCGCGTGTCATGGACAAATAATATACGTTTCGATGTAAAGCTTTCGTGACTGCAGGGATTCATCTTCTTGGTTCTTTCGGTAAAGTCACGTAGAAAGGAAATAATAAATTATAAAAATAAAACATTCTTAAATAATTCTCACGACGTTTCGGCCACAACGCAAGCAGCCGTCCTCAGGTGAAGAACAGGTCTGTCGAGAAGACAGCGTCTGAATGAGACAGACCTGTTCTTCACCTGAGGACGGCTGCTTGCGTTGTGGCCGAAACGTCGTGAGAATTGTATTTTATTACGTTTTATTTTTATTATTTTATTATTTCCCTTCTACCTGACTTTACCGAAAGAACCAAGAAAATAATATACGGTCAGCGAAAGTGTATTTAATAACAAAATTACAGGACCCGTGTGGAAAAACCTTACGACGGCTGAATTACACGCGCACCTTATATCGTGACGGAGGAGTTGAGGCCTAAATTTAACGCGGGTGTCGTCGGGAGACCCACGACGCCATCGGCTGCTTGCCCACGTCACGACGGAAAATATCTGACCAAGTGTCTCCTACTGTATGCATCTCCCCTACTGGCACAGTAGGGGGGAGGGGTTACAGCTGGCGCAACTGCCAATCATCTCTGTCGGTCAACCCATGACATCTGCTGGGTCTGTCCCGTGACCTCCTCCTGCACCTAGCCTGGCCCAGCAGTCAACCCATGGCATCTGCTGGGTCTGTCCTGTGACCTCCTCCTGCACCTAGCCTGGCACAGCAATCAACCCACGGCACCTGCAGGGTCTGTCCCGTGACCTCCTCCTGCACCTAGCCTGGCACAGCAATCAACCCACGGCACCTGCAGGGTCTGTCCCGTGACCTCCTCCTGCACCTAGCCTGCACAGTGTGGGGCACAGGTAGTGCATCGGCCAGTCATCTAAGTCGGTCAACCCATGGCATCTGCTACGTCTGTCCCGTGACCTCCTGTACCTGGCGGCTAGGACCCTGCGCTATGAAAACCGGCCATGAACCGAGTTTAATTCCCGCTCACGGCCACCAACACTCGTGGCGATTATCTGAACCGGCCCTGGGTCTCCTCCCCAAGGTCAACAATGCCTCAAAATGAGTACCTGGCACGGTGTGTAGTAAACATCGCCACTGGGGAGACAAAGGTGGTCGCACGTGGTGCTGGCCACCCACCCCACGTGTACCGTGCCGGCCTTCATAGGTGCTCGGAGTTGGAGGGAAGGGTGATGGGGGATGGAGGGGAGGGTGATGGGGGATGGAGGGGAGGGTGATGAGGGTGACGTGTAACAGCACTTGCCCCAACAGTCTGTTAAGGCTGTACAGAGGGAGGCTAGCAACACGCCCGACCGCCTTCCCTCTCCCTAGTAGCGATGTTTACACACCACACAAGGTACTCATTTTCGGCTGAGTCATCCTAGGGGGAGGCCCAGGACCAGGTTCCTGAGCGGGAATCGAACCCGGACCGCCGGGTTCGTAGCACAGCGAGCCACCGTAGCACAGCGAGCCACCGTAAATACATCACGCGCTCATGCGCGCATTATATAGCTCTGGCTGTAACAACTGACATTGCGACATCACCACACACAGAAGCCACAGTGCTGACCCTGGAGTGAAGTCTAGTCCATAACAATACGTCAGGAGGAATACTGCCCCGGTGAACCAAAGCCGTCACCCTTCCACACCCTTGCTCAGCAAATCGAACGGGCAAACTGCAAAACCTCACGTCATAATCGTAATAACGATTGAGAGTTCATATTTCTTGGTTCTTTCGGTAAAGTCACGTAGAAGGGAAATAATAAAATAATAATAAATATTAAACAATACAATTCTCACGACGTTTCGACCGCAACACAAGCAATCATCATCAGGTGTGCAATCCACAGCAAGAACATTTTCTTGCTGTGAGAATTTTATTGTTTTATGTATTTTTTAAATTTTTATTTTATTTTTTCCCTTCTACGTGACTTTACCGAAAGAACCAAAAATATGGAACCCTGCAGTCACGAAAGCTTTAAATCAAAAATTAAGAGTTTCTTTCCAATGGGTATTCGTGCAATTCTTATCGCCCAAGGCCACCACCACTCCGGTGATTTGCATCACTGACATAGTCTGCAGGAGATCCCAACAGCTCAAACGTGTACAACGACGCTAATGATTGTGTTGCAGGGACGTATTATGTATGCGTGTGTATGTTGAACTTCTTTCGCAGCGTACGTAGACAAACGCGCTGATCGGAGGAGCGGGCGAGGGGGAAGGACAACAAACTAAACAGACAGCAGTTCGAAAGAAAAGTGTTTGTCAATCTAAATGATGATTTCAAAGTGCATAGCTTCAGTGGCTTCCGAATATATATCGGAAGAGACCCATAGAGACCCATAAAGACCCACACTCATAGGTATGTATGTACAACTTCTTACTGGTAGGAACCTCCTGGTTACACCAGCCCACAGGGGATTATTGTGTCCGTCCGTCGTACATCCAAAAATGGCAGGGGTGGGGCTGGGTGGGGAGGGGCTGGGTGGGGAGGGTGGGGAGGGGCTGGGTGGGGCGGGTGGGGAGGGGCTGGATGGGGGTGGGATGGATGGGGCTGGGTGGGGAGGGGCTGGGTGGGGAGGGTGGAGCTGGATGGGAGGGGTGGGGCTGGGTGGGGAGGGGCTGGTCACCCCGTGGTGCCCTTACAAAACTCAACGTTTAACCTACTCACGCCGGCTTGTGCCCGCCCTCACAGTCGGCCATATTTGCGGAATACACCACGCCGCCGTTGACCCTGCAGGCCATTGACCGAGCAACCCAACGTTCCTAGCAGCTCCCTCCACAGAGACCCAGAGACCCACAGAGACCCACAGAGACCCACAGAGACCCACAGAGACTCACAGAGACCCAGAAAGACCCAGAGAGACCCAGAGAGACCCACAGAGACCCACACTCATATGTATGTTGAACTTCTTCCACACCGTACAGAGCCAACCGTGCTGATCGGAGGTGCGGGGGCAAGGGGGGGGGAGGTAGTAAGTGCTACAAACTAAACACAACAAAAAGCATAAATTTCGATTTAAGACGCTGTCGCCTCGACAGACCTGGTTTTCACCTGAGGACGGCTGCTTGCGTTGTGGCCGAAACGTCGTGAGAATTATTTTATTATGTTTTATTTTCATTATTTTATTACTTCCCTTCTACGTGACTTTACCGAAAGAACCAAACTAAAGACAACAGAAAGCAGTTCAGAAGAAATTAAGTCATCAATCACTTGGCCATCATCACCTTTAAAAAACCTCGCACCACTAATCTTATTTCCAATAAATACCGCTGTGGCACACGAGGACGGGTGGGTTGGGGGGAGGGGGCACGGCCAAGACCCCCCCCCCTCCCCACGCCGCTCCTCCCGATAACGCGGACACGACAGCGAGACAAAAGGGCGGACGGGGCGACACCGTCTCTCCAACGTGGACTCGATCCAAGCTGCCGGAGTCTTGACCATTCATTAAACAACCACAACAAAAAATTTGCTGAACTGGGGCCGAAGCCTGGGTACAGGGCCAAGCCCAGACAATCAATCGGTGCCTTTGTGCATTAGTCTCCACCAGTTGGGAGGGCCTGTCACACACACGCAGAGTCACAGAGCTTCTTTCACAACAGCGGAGAGCTCGCTCGCTGCAGCAATGCTGACTGAACCATATTTCCCGCCCCCCCCCCATTTCCAACCTCCACAAGTCCCCAACCTCGCATAACCCTTCCCATTGAAACAGCGCGGTAATAAACGTGTGGTTAAATTTCGATTTAAAGCTTCTTTCGTGACTGCAGGGATTCATCTTCTTGGTTCTTTCGGTAAAGTCACGTAGAAGGGAAATAATAAAATAGTAAAAATAAAACATAATAAAATACAATTCTCACGGCGTTTCGGCCACAACGCAAGCAGGCGTCCCTCAGGTGAAGAACAGGGCTGTCATTCAGACGCTGTCTTTCCGACAGACCTGTTCTTCACCTGAGGACGGCTGCTTGCGTTGTGGCCGAAACGTCGTAAGAATTATTTTGTTATGTTTTATATTTATTCTTTTATTATTTCCCTTCTACGTGACTTTACCGAAAGAACCAAGAAGATAAACGTCTGGTTAGTTAGTCGTAGTCTTCAGTCTGGTCGACAACGAGCCGTTAAGACTTTAATTGCCTACGACTGCTACACTTTGTATTGTGCCAGGCAAGGCCGACTTGAGCTCTGAAGCCACGAACGATAGGCCAACGAAGTGGCTTATCGTCACGTGGGACTTTGTAGCGTGCGTTTCCAAATGTGGAGGGGAAAGAAATCGGAGGGCTCGGTGAAAAATCCACGTGGACGCGGGGAGAGAGACACGCAAACACCAAATATACAGCAGACGTCAGGGTCGGGATTGAACCCACAACCTCCTGTATACCAGGCGAGGTAGTTAACATCTCCTAGCTACAGTGATGATGATGAGAGAGACACGCAAACACCAAAAATACAGCAGACATCAGGGTCGGGATCGAACCCACAACCTCCTGTATACCAGGCGAGGTAGTTAACATCTCCTAGCTACAGTGATGATGATGAGAGAGACACGCAAACACCAAATGTACAGCAGACGTCAGGGTCGGGATCGAACCCACAACCTCCTGTATACCAGGCGAGGTAGTTAACATCTCCTAGCCACCGAGATGACGATGAGAGAGAGACGCAAACTCCAAATATACAGCAGCAGACGTCAGGGTCGGGATCGAACCCACAACCTCCTGTATACCAGGTGAGGTAGTTAACATCTCATAGCTACCGAGATGATGATGAGAGAGAGATGCAAACTCCAAATATATAGCAGATGTCAGGGTCGGGATCGAACCCACGACCTCCTGTATACCAGGCGAGGTAGTTAACATCTCACCAGTCTCGGTCTGTGGGGTGCGCGTTCAGTCGTCTTGTCGTCGACAGGCCACTGAGATCTTTCGAAATCCGGACGACATGATTAGAGCGGAGCTCAAGGCGTTACGATGCGTTGCCGTATTGCGGCAACCCTCATAGCTGTGAATTAAGCTCCTACCAGAGGCTCGAAACACAACGTGGTCGGCAACAGTCATCGATTTCACACGTTCCGTCAAATTGAGCAAAGTTGTAGGAACATGGGAAAAGAGACGGACCACGGGAGGTGGAATTCCAAAGTCGAGCGGTGTGCGTCAAGATGCAGACAGAGAAGTGTTGTGACCTACGGTGTTGGTGAGCGGGTGAGCGGTTGAGCGATTGCGTGAGTGAGCGACGCAAATTTTTTTTACCCGTGTCCGAGTTCAAATCCCAAGCGAGGCTAACGCCGGTGGCATCGCGCGTTTCAGATGCGCTACCGCGGCCGTCTGTGTTATAACTTTGAGCAACTACCCTGGCAGAGGGCGCCAAGGTGGCTCGGAGATGTTAACTACCTCGCCTGGTATGCAGGAGTTTGTGGGTTCGATCCCAAACCGTGATGCCTGTTGTAGTATATTTGGAGTTTGTGTGTTCTCCGCGTGGTTGCGTGGATTTTTCTCCGGGTCCTCTGGTTTTTCCCCTCCACATTGCAAATCAACACACCGGTGCCCTGCACTAGTAGCGAATTTGCACGTTCTGTTAACGTGGCAAACCTTACTAATTGGCTGTGACGGGTGGTGGCGGGTTTAACGACACATTTAGATATTTCGATTTAAAGCTTTCGTGACTGCAGGGATTCATCTTCTTGGTTTTTTCGGTAAAGTCACGTAGAAGGGAAGTAATAAAATAAAATAAAACATAATAAAATAATTCTCAAATTAATGATGTTTTATTTTTATTATTTCCATTCTACGTGACTTTACCGAAAGAACCAAGAAGACATTTAGATATTTAAACGCGATCTAACCCGTTTGGAATATTCGGCTGCTACACTAAATTTTCACGTGATAAGCCACTTCTTCTTTCAGCTATCATCCGTGGCCAGGCCGCTTCTGAAAAGGATGTACTCTATAGCTCAGTGGGCAAAATTAAAAATAGTTTTAGTAGCTTAAACGAATAGCCGAGAGTAATTGGGTGAGCGAGTGTGCGAGTGCTGTTGCGATCTGCAGTCTGGCGGTGAAACAGTGTGGATGAGACGAAACCGGCAGCCTTCTAAGTCCAAGACGTCAACACTGCGGGAAGAGGAAATCAACGGGTGAAGTTCACGTGAACAGTGACCGTGGTGGTGGTGGTGGTAGTAGCAGCGATAGAAGAGTGATAGGTAGGCAAATGACTGCACCATTAGGGGCCGTCCATAAATGACGTCACGCGATTTTGGAGGATTTTTGACCCCCACCCCCCCCTTTCGTCACACGGCGTCACAAAAAGTCAGACCCCCCCCCCACCTCAAATATGACGTCGCAAAGCTCTGCCCCACCCCTCTAAAAAAAAAACATGCTTCAAATCGCTTTAAACTATTGTCATTGTAGTGCGTATTTAATGTGGCGCTGCACTCTGATGTTGTAGGGGAAAACATTTATTAAAAAATTAAGTAGAACGTGTTGTCTATATTTATTTAAAGTTGCGCATTTTTATGCGACGCACCATTTCTCAAACCCCCCCCCCCCTCTCGTCACATATCGTCACACATGTCTGACCCCCCCCTCCCCCCCCCCCAGGTGCGTGACGTCATTTATGGACGGCCCCTAAACCAATCATTTTCACTAACCTGCGTCAGTTCCTCCCTTCAAAAAACTCCCATCTCGTCGACCATAACCCACCACGCTACTGCTACTCACTCTGCTCTCACACGCCAGCTATAACCATGCCTACCCCAAACCTATAGCTACCCCTATTACTAGCCTATTCCTACCAGTACCACAACCCCTATTACTACCCCTATCACTACCCCTATCACTAACCCTACCCCTATCACTACCCCTATTACTAGCCTATTCCTATCACTACCCCAACCCTATCACTGCCCCTATCACTAACCCTACCCCTATAACTAGCCCAACCCTATCACTACCCCTATCACTACCCCAACCCTATCACTGCCCCTATCACTAACCCTATCCCAATTACTACCCCAACCACTATCACTACCCCAACCGTATTGCTACCCCTATCACTATCCCTATCACTACCACTATTAATACCGTATTCCTATCAGTATCACAACCCTTTTCACTACCCCTATCACTAACCCTATCACTACCCCAACCACTATCACTACCCCATTACTACCCACATCACTAACCCTATGACTAACCGTACGCTTATCACTACCCCAACCCTATCACTAGCCCTATTAATACCCCCTTTCCTATCAGTACCCCAACTCCCATCACTACCCACATCACTACCCCTATCACTACCCCTACCTTTATCACTACCCCTACCCCTCCGTAACCCCTCCCACCTGTACTCCTAAACTACTACTACACCACCACCAGCACTTTTAGAAATAACAACAAACCCCAACACTTATAACACCTCAACCCACCACTATCATCTTACTTACATTTTTTTCTTTACAATTGTTGTGAAGCAACCCGGAATGAGACGCTCTATATATACACACACACATCTCTGTATCAGATAAGAGGACAAGAATGGAGAGAAGCTGTTGAGTGCTGGATCCGATATCAACGGAAACGTTGGCCTCGGAAAATAAACTTGACAATTGCGCTCATGCCTACCACTGTCTCCCCACACTCTGGCTCCATCCATGACATCCCACTCTGGTTAACTGAACTGGCCTTAAGACCTCCCCCCCTTCGTCCCGCCGTGCTTAGCAACTGCAAGACAAAAAAGAACACGCGCACAGAGCCACGTGGCCGTCACGATACATTTTTTAAATGCGGGATTTGTGCCACTGTGAGCCAGAGGTCGCAACCGGGTACCCGACACCCGTACTCTACCCGATACCCTGGTGCGGCCGGGTACGGGTACGGGTAGACCGTGAGTCACCGGTGAGTAACCGTTTGTCACTCATTTCGGGAAGGGTATGGGTAGCGTACGGCTACCCGTACCCGGCCAGGTACGGGTACAGGTACCTGTTTGCGACCCTGGTGCGGCCGGGTACGGGTACGGGTAGACCGTGAGTCACCGGTGAATAACCGTTTGTCACTCATTTCGGGAAGGGTATGGGTAGCGTACGGCTACCCGTACCCGGCCAAGTACGGGTACAGGTACCCGTTTGCGACCCTGGTGCGGCCGGGTACGGGTACGGGTAGACCGTGAGTCACCGGTGAGTAACCGTTTGTCACTCATTTCGGGTAGGGTACGGGTACCCGTTTGCGACCCTGGTGCGGCCGGGTATGGGCACGGGTAAGGAATCAAAACCCGTTTGCGACCTCTGCTGTGAGCCAAGAAGCAGGTCGCGTGAAGCCCCCGGCCTGCATCAGCCACCACCACCACCAAATCCTCCGTTGTCGTCTCACTGCAATGGGGAACAACGCCACTCCAGGTCTGCAAGGACCAACCCCCACCCCCCCCACCACCTACTCTTAGGTTTTTTTCGGTAAAGTCACGTAGGTAAAAATAAATAATAGAAATAATCATAGAAAAAAAAAATCACGACGTTTCGGAGGCAACACAAGTCTCCCGTCATCAGGTGGGACCGTCACAGCTAAATTTACTGTATCACTCACTTCCACACCTGCACACACGACCGAGGCCCAGTGGTTTTACTGTATTCCGTTTAAAAAAACAAAAAAACACAAGCGATAACAAGCCTTCGTCAAGGAAGTGTTTTTTATATTTAGTTTATTTTATTTTATTTCAGCCGACGGTGGCTACGAGCGGCCGGAACATCACCAAGGCGCGATGATGACCACTAACTACCAGAGGTCGCAAACGGGTTTTGATTCCTTACCTGTACCCGGCCACACCAGGGTCGAAAACGGGTACCCGTACCCTACCCGATACCCGGCTAGGGTACGGGTACCCGATTGCGACCTTTGGGATGAAGCCATGTTGCAGGCGCGGGTGGGTTGATTCTAGGAACTTGAATTGTGAGAAGAGACAAGACGTTGGGAAATGAGTGACAAACGGTGACTCACCAGTGACTCACGGCCTACCCGTACCCGTACTCGGCCGCACCAGGGTCGCAAACGGGTACCCGTACCCGGCTGGGTACTGGTAGCCGGGTATCGGGTAGGGTATCGGGTATCGGGTACCCGGTTGCGACCTCTGCTAACTACTGGACATCTGTGGATAAAGATCTTTATAGCTCATCGGATTCCTGTAGCGCAAAAAAAATTCCGATTCTGACTAGGAGCCTACCGGGGAGCAAGACGTGAGCGACTGTGACGAGATTAAACAGACCGAATGAAGCCGCAGACCAAGGTGTTGCATTGTCTTTGAGTTGTGCGCCTTTTGGCCGTCATCTGGTCCAACACCATGTGAGACTAGGCTCTAAGAAAAGCTGTCTCGGGTGTGGACCAATCAATTTCAAGGACAGTGCATACATTACCAGAGTTGTGTTGTTTGTTTGCATTCCGACCGCAGGTATTGTGGTCAATGCAAACATGACTCCTTGTAAAAAAAAAGTGTCAGTTTTGTTTGCCAGATAAAAGGGTAAAATAACAATGATCATATTTTTTACTGGCAAAGGAGGTTCCAATGGTGTAAACGCTCGCCCCGAGCTCTCATACTCTGATGGTGCATTGTCTTTGAGTTGTGCGCCTTTTGGCGTCATCTGGTCCAACACCATGTGAGACTAGGTTCTAAGAAAAGCTGTCTCGGGTGTGGACCAATCAATTTCAAGGACAGTGCATACATTACCAGAGTTGTGTTGTTTGTTTGCATTCCGACCGCAGGTATTGTAGTCAATGCAAACATGACTCCTTGTAAAAAAAAGGTGTCAGTTTTGTTGCCAGAGAAAAGGGTAAAAAAACTATTATCATATTTTGCTACTGGCAAAGGAGGTTCCAATGGTGTAAACCACAACCATCTTCAAAACCAAGACAATTCACGACACAAGCTTTTGCTACTCCCAACACCACCGCCTGCAATCAAAGACCAAGGTAATTCAGTAACCTTATTGCAGACTGCGGTGTACATAGGAAGATCAAAAATAGTTGGTGGGTATGAATGAACAACACGAATGGCTGACCTGATAATATTGTTGGGGAGAGGAAACCGAACAAAGGCGGTCACCATCATCGCACGGCGCTTTCACGTGGCGCTTCCGCGGACGTCTGGAACGCTATCCACTTTCAAATCATCGAGCTTGACAAACTCATTTCTTCAGAACTGCTTGTTGGTGTTTAGTTTGTGGTCCTTCCCCACCCACCACATTCTCCGGTTGGCACGGTGGGCTTCGTACGGCGTGAAGGAAGTTCAACATGCATACGAACATTCAAACCAAGGAGTACTTCGGAGAAATGTTTGACAGCTTTAGGCGACTAGACTACGGCGATACGATCCACCGACTGAGGACCTGACCGTGGTCCCGCAGGAAGTTGCCGAACAGACAAAGGCCGCAGCTTAGGCAAATAATAATATATATTTTCATTTTTTTTAAACACGCTTTTATGAGATGTACCTACCTGGCCACAAACGATAGCTCAACAAAGTAGCACATCGCGTAGAGATTCATAGCAGCCATCTAGCAGTATATCGATCGTCACATCGTAAAGATTAAAGTACTGTAGTAATGGAAGAACTCCACGACTCCAGGAAGTGGCCCCGAAGCTTGCCACAACGTAAGGGACCGTGGGCAATTACAGCCAACGTCAGTTGAGCGTGGACAATTAGACCCAAGCCGAATCATAATATAAAAAAATAATGTTTAAAAAAATCTATTTTTTATTTTGTATGCTAGTATATAGTATTGTCATCAGTATGACATAAGTATACCAAGTTTGCAGTCGATACCACATTGGGAAGTGGGTTAAAGTTGAGTTACAAGATTTGAGGATATAACGACAACAGACAGAGCGAGTTCAATAAAAGCGTGTAAAATAAACCCAACAATGCTGACAGAAAATAAAACCACTGGATCAGACTTGAAGGTGTTACAATTCTCACAGTCCAAGCGAGCATGATAGCAGGTGGGTGACACGTTGAAGTGAAATTTACTCAACTATTATAAACACTACAAACTTGTATTTTACCAGGTAAGGCCCACTGCGCTATTATACAGCTCGTTTTCAGAAGCGACCTGGCTCTCACAAATAATAGCTCAACGAAGTGGCTTATTATCATCATAACGTGTGAATTTATACCTGGCGAATACTCTTAAACGCGTGACGTTGATGATAAAATGTGGAGGGGAAAAAATAGGATGATCGGGAGAATAGTTTGCGCGACCACGAGGAGAGGGGCATTCAAACTCCAAACATACAACAGGAGTCAGGGTCGACATCGAACCCACAACTTCCTGTATACAAGACGAGGTGGTCAACATCTCATAGTCACCGCGTGCCCTTTGCCAGGGTAGTTGCTAAAAAAAAGTCGCTCAAAGTCATAACGCAGCCCGCCACTTCAACCACACTCGAAATAAGTGCTCGGCAGGCCATCTCTTATCTATTGGTGGGATTAGAAATTCCACATTCCTACGGCAGGGCCCAGAATTTACGTAGCCAACCGTGGTAATCGGAGGTGCGGTGGGGAGGAAGTATAAACAAACGAAACACTAAAAGCTGTTCGAAAGAAATTAGTTTTACACCTTGATTTAAAAGTGCACAGCTCCCAGTAGCTTCCTAACATCGGAAAGAGACACATGAAGTCCAAAAAGATCCAGAGACTCACAGAACCAGAGACGCACAGAAACCCATACTCTTATGTACGCACGTATTATGTAGAACTTATTTCGCACCACACGTATCAAACCGTGCTAATCGGAAGGCGAGGGGGAAGGACAACTAACTAAACACAACAACAAGCAGTTCTAAAACAATGAGTTTTCAATCTAGGTGATGTAATATCAAAAGAACATTCCAGATGGATGCAGTAGTGCATCTGATAAAGGCACGATGCCACTAATGTTAGCCTTGGTTGGGAATTGAACTGAGACAGGTAAAACAAATATTCGTTTAAAAAAAACCCACAACATTTACACATCCTGAAGAAGACCAAAATCGGTTCCTGAAGAAGCTCCCAGCACGTGGAGCAAAAACGTCGGACACGGCGCCGAACGACGCGCGGGGCGCAACCGGCAGACGCGCCAAGAGAGCCGTACAATAATCGGAGGTTAAAAAAACCCAGCAAATCGTATCAAAGGTCACGTGAAAAGTGCATAGTCAAAGTTAACGGTAAAGAGATTAAGCAAAAACAGTACTCTATTGTGCAATTCAACAAAGTGGCCTACGATCAAATTGTAATGGACATCTGTGGGAGAGAAAGAAAAGCGAGCTTTGTGGGCTTATCGGATTCTTCCCATTGACAATAAAGTATTATCTCGTACTCAAATTGAGCAGGACTGAAGCTGGTTGTTGCCTGGTTTGCTTTGTGGACGGCAGACTGGCTGGTGTCGTAGGCTCGGCATCCTAACGTGGCCAGGAGATGAAGTCGTGAATTCTAGAATCCATCTGTGTGGACACTTTTTGAGTGTCATAAACCTCACCCCCAACCCCCACTTCCTCCTCTCACATGAAGCCAAACTCAGTTTTTTGGAATTCACAACGAAGCTTACAAATGTAGGTCGTCGCAGCACCCCTACAAATAGATTACATTGAATGAAAAAACAATAGGTTTTACTTTTTTCTGCCAATACAAGAGGTGTTAAGATTAACACGTAGTAAGCTTTCGCGACCAATATCATCCATAATATCGGTTTTTTGGGTTAGATCGCATCAATATAAACGTGTCGTTACACATTGAACCTATATTATGGAGGTGTTATAAGACGTTCAAACACCAAATAGGAAACCTTTTGCAAGGAATTCAATTGTTTTTCATAACTTTGAACACTAACAAAAAGGTCCCATTTAGATTACGCTGATGTTCATAACTGCATCGTTAGACAAAAGCCTATGGCCAAATCACTCCGAATGTGCCTGATCTCATCAAATCTCGGGGAGTAAAAAAAAGCTAAGCAGGGCATTTTTGTTGGAGCCTGGACTGTGCATGTGATGGATGTCCCACCAAGCACAACAGGTAGACCTTGAGGCTGCTGTGGGAGGGGGGGGCGCTACGCTGTTAGTGAAAGACAATAAGACTGCCACGAATTTATAACCACGATACAGGTTTTGTTGGGTTAGATCGCGTGTATATATAAATGTGTCGTTAAACCCGCCACCACACGACAAAGCCAATTAGTAAGGTTTAGTGTCATGTAAACATAACGTGGGCAATTCGTTACTAGTACAGCACTAGTGTGCAGTGTTTTGTGTAGAGTAGTGTATTGTGTATAGCGTAGTATATAGTGTAGTGTATAGTGTAGTATACTAGTACAGCACACCGGTGTGTTGGAACCAAGAGCCACAACATTTACAATCGGAGTACGACGTTTCGCCAGTAATTACAACCAGTTTCATCAGGCGACAGGCAGATTTGTGGCTCTCCAACACACCGGTGTGCTGTACTAGTATACTACACGACTATACACAATACACTACACACTAGTGCTGTACTAGTATACTACACTACTATACACAATACCCTACACACTAGTGCTGTACTAGTATACTACACTAGTATACTACACTACTATACACAATACACTACACACTAGTTCTGTACTAGTATACTACACTACTATACACACTACACTACACACTAGTGCTGTACTAGTATACTACACTACTATACACAATACACTACACACTAGTGCTGTACTAGTATACTAAACTACTATACACACTACACTACACACTAGTGCTGTACTAGTATACTACACTACTATACACAATACACTACACACTAGTGCTGTACTAGTATACTACACTACTATACACAATACACTACACACTAGTGCTGTACTAGTATACTACACTACTATACACACTACACTACACACTAGTGCTGTACTAGTATACTACACTACTATACACAATACACTACACACTAGTGCTGTACTAGTATACTACACTACTATACACAATACACTACACACTAGTGCTGTACTAGTATACTACACTACTATACACAATACACTACACACTAGTGCTGTACTAGTATACTACACTACTATACACACTACACTACACACTAGTGCTGTACTAGTATACTACACTACTATACACACTACACACTAGTGCTGTACTAGTATACTACACTACTATACACAATACACTACACACTAGTGCTGTACTAGTATACTACACTACTATACACAATACACTACACACCAGAGGTGGGACAAAGTCATTGTTGTGCAAGTCACAAGTAAGTCTCAAGTCTTTGCTCTCGAGTCCCGAGTCAAGTCGAGTCAAAGATGAGGCAAGTCCCAAGTCGAGTCTGAAGTCATCAAAATCATGACTCGAGTCTGACTCGAGTCCAAGTCGCATGACTCGAGTCCAAGTCGCATGACTCGAGTCCACACCTCTGCTACACACTAGTGCTGTACTAGTATACTACACTACTATACACAATACACTACATACTAGTGTACTAGTATACTACACTACTATACACACTACACTACACACTAGTGCTGTACTAGTATACTACACTACTATACACACTACACTACACACTAGTGCTGTACTAGTATACTACACTACTATACACACTACACTACACACTAGTGCTGTACTAGTATACTACACTACTATACACACTACACTACACACTAGTGCTGTACATTGTTGTACTGCACTTGTGCATACGCTTGCCCACGTCACCTGGCCTTTTTATCATCCTGAAGTGGGTTTGATGAAAAACGCATCTCGTTTGGATAATTCTCGTTGATGCGTTTCGAAAGAGCGTTGTTGTTGTTGCAAGCCCCACTCCACCACTGAAACGAAGGGGGTTTCAACAGTAACATTGCGTACCTTGAAGACCACTAACCAACACGACTGAACGCAGGGCATAATACAACACGCTACTATTCTATTGCATTCTTTTTTTGGCACGAATAGTGCTATAGAAATAGAGTTTGATTGAGTTGACTTCAAATGTTCGCTTGTTTACTTCAAGGTGAGGGGCTTACCTACCCCCCCATCTCCCGGTTTAACATTAATTCCGATGACTTTTCCCATCAACAAGTTATCAGTTTGTGAGGGTGCAGAATAACTCCATCTAACTTAAAACTGAACGCGTCTATACGGTACGCACATCAAATGGAACCCTAGCACGAACACTATTTACTTAATAGCAGTAACGATTAATAATAATGTCTGGGAGGGGGGGGGGGCTATTTAACCATACTTTACCACACTGGTGAGTGCCGGTGCGGTGAAGGGCGGGCAGCATAGGAAGTACAGCACAACAATTGATTTGCGCCCCACAGTAGCCGTTGCGAATTGGCCATACTTCACCGTTTTTGGTCGGAGTGGGTGACCGGGCCACACGACTCAACTGGGCGTTTGAAACGGCGAGCGGCGACATCGACAATGACTAAACAAAGCGTCAAATAACTCAACTGCCTATCGATGATAATTGCTTTCGAATGTTTTTCAAAAAGTACGCATCCCACGGGAGAACGGAGGAGGAAGAGTGGAGTGAGGTGGGGTGGTGGTGGTGGTGGGGTGTTGCGGCCTACAGGTCCCTACCCACCGCGACGCACCTCACCCGGTAGAGGCGACTAGGCGAAACCGTCAAATCCCTCCGCGTTCGCTCGGCAAAGATAATCGATTTCCCCCGCCAGCAAACAAAATAAGCCGAACAAAAAACAAATGCACGAGGGCGGCGTTCGACGAAGGAGGCGAAGGACGCAGTTTAAAACTTTCTTTCGAGCGAGTTATCGTTGTTAAATAAACTCAAAATGTGTGGGGAACGGGGGCGGGTTACACACACACACCCGAAGTTTCGTGAGGTAAAACATTTTTTTTTTTAAATTCGTTCAAATTAGTACCACTTCTATCGCATCCACCCCCTTGTCGTTAACTCCGAGTGGGGGGGGGAGGTTAGTTTATTTTTACAAAGCTGTTAGGCGACGGCTCATCGCTGTTTTGAGGGTTCCTTACCTGAACCGACTCGGCCGCCATCTTCGCCGCGGGTTCTCTCTCTCTCTGTGTGGCGGGCGAGTTTATTATTTATTTCGGGTGTTTTAACACGCGAGATAATTGTGTTTATTCGTTGTTTTATTAAAATGTTTATCAAGTTTTTATTTATTTATACTCGTTCATTTTCACTTACTCTAAACGGGACACTTTGTTCTGTCGAGGTATATGTACGTGAAATGTGTTTTATAAAATAAACAAAAATGTCCAACTTTTGGCGTTGTCGGTTCATTTATTTATTTCACGCGTTTAAAATATTTTAAACAATTATTTAGATGTAACATTATTTCGAGTGTTATTTTTCATTACCTTGTAGATATTTACTTCCCCTACTTATTGATATTTGAACCGATTATTTCGGAGTAAGAACCGTATGTTACATTATGTAATACTTTTCTCGTGTTATCTTTTTCAATATAAAAAGTATTTACTTGCATCTGTTTAAAGTATACAACATTAAGAATATATATTAAAGTTTGACTTATTTTCGAGATATCTTTTTTTTTATCAGATACAAATCAACTTCCCCTATCGGATGTATTATTTGTTTAATTGAAAAAAATTATTTTTATATCTCTAATTATTTTATGTAAATATTATAGTACATGTTTCACGTCGCTTTCACACTTGATTTACCCATTTACTTAATATATATTTTATAATCTGTTTTTCAATGTTTCACAAAGTTATTGTTTATTATCCGATAGCTTATAACTCCAATGGCGTAATTTTTTTATCGGGTTGGTCAAAGTTTAAGCAAAACATTTTCATGATTTTATAGTTCCTCGTTTTTGTGTTAAGATATTATCACAATAAATGATCGGCCATTAATTTTGTTTAAAATATACATATATAAAAACTTAACTTGACATTTTATTAGGTTTGGATTATTTTTTCATCTGGTGCCTTATGATTTCCCCTACCCGCAAAAAAAAATAATGTTTTTCTTTAACATCTACTTTTATGTTATACAGTACTGTATTAAATTGGTTGAAATTTATTTATTTTATTTTATGAATTTCACATATTTTCGCCAGTTATTTTTATTATCCGATAGAATTTCACTTCCCCCATAAGAACATTTTATTACTTTTGCCAAAAATCATAAATAAATTACAGTTTACATTTCTCATTTTGCCTCGGTTATCATCAATGCTAATTTACATAAAAGTTAACTGCAGCCCCTCCCCATTCATCCCCTTCAGCCCCGCCCCTCAGGCTCCTAAATCCTCATAGCCTAACTGCACTACGTTTTAAAATTAACATTTCGAAAAGCTATTGAATTTCGTAACACAGATACATAACCCCTCCATCACCCTATGACGTAGACGCTTCATATCCGATTCAACGAGAGCTGATCACGTGCTCATCAACAGCCAATCCCGACGCTCGGATGAGGAAATTGTTGAAGAATCTTGGATCTCCTCTGGGAGAGTCCAATCGCTCAGTAGGAGGAGGGGGGGGTATAATAAACTATTATTTAAAAAAAATCAATCAATAAGATATGAAACGCCTAATCATCACATGCGGAATTAATTGATTCTCTCCCCGATTTATAAATTCGATTGCTTAATACGTCCCTATCTATCGAACAATCGGTACAAAATTGCGAGATGAGTTGAACGACTCCCACCTCGATCGTAAATTGCGATCATGGTCCAGTCCAAAATCGAAAGGCACGTGACCCGCTCCGCGATAAAACCGCGTGTCCGTTGTGACGTCACGACGCAACGACACGTCACGCCGCTGCTATGCAAATTCGCCTCATTAACATAACGACCACTGCTGGATGATGACGTCACGCGATTTTGGACGATTTTTGACGTCACAAAAAGTCAGACCCCCCCCCCCTCAAATATGACGTCACAAAGCTCTGCCCCCCCCCCCCCCAAATATATAAAAATATGCTTCAAATCGCTTTAAACTATTGTCATTGTAGTGCGTATTTATTGTGGCGCTGCACTCTGATGTTGTAGGAGAAAACATTTATTAAATAGTCAATTTAATTAAATAGAACGTGTTGTCTTTATTTATTTAAAGTTGCGGCATTTTGATGTGACGTCACATTTCTCAAACCCCACCCCACCCCCCCTCGTCACACATCGTCACAAATGTCTGACCCCCCCCCCCCCCCATAGGTGCGTGACGTCATTTATGGACTGCCCCACAAACAATGGCAGCCCAGCTAATCACCACTTTTGCAGGGTGATCTTCAGCATCCTGCAAAATGATGGCTTTAATCTAAGTTGTCTTGTGGTTGATGTTGTTGTTCATTTACACTATGAGACATCTCCTTTACCAGTGGCAAAATATAGTAATGGGTTTTTACCCTTTCAACTGGTACAAAAACTGACACCTTTATACAAGGCATCATGTTTGCAATAACCACAACACAAGCAGTCAAAATGCAAACAAAAATAAACAACTCTGATAATGATATGCACCGTCCTTGAAGTGGATCAACTTCAAGGACAGTGACATGCACTGTCCTTGAAGTTGATCAACTGCATATCATTATCAGAGTTGTTTCTTTTTGTTTGCATTTTGACTGCTTGTGTTGTGGTTATTGCAAACATGATGCCTTGAATAAAGTTTTGTACCAGTTGAAAGGGTAAAAACCTATTACTATGCTGTTGTTGTTGTTGTTTGACTTGCATCCCACTGGGATTTTGCACAGAGCGTTGGTGTACGGTGGTTTTTTTCTGGAAGACTTTGAAGTTTTTTCCTGGATTTTTCTGTTTGTGCATATTCACTTTAAGATGTTTTCTTGTTCATGTTTTTGTTTTTTGTTTGTTGCGGTTGCACCCGATTAAAGAGCCGAATGGCTCACAGGGCTATACCTAATAATTGAAACTGAAAAAAGGTCGCAAGCTTGGGTCAACACTGCCCTCCAGTGGCCGAATCAACACATTCGACAATAACTAATTTAAATTTCGATTTAAAGCTTTCGTGACTGCAGGGATTCATCTTCTTGGTTCTTTCGGTAAAGTCACGTAGAAGGGAAATAATAAAATAAGAAAAATAAAACAATAAAATTATTCTCACGACGTTTCGGCCACAACGCAAGCAGCCGTCCTCAGGTGAAAAACAGGTCTGTCGGAAAGACCTGAGGACAGCTGCTTGTGTTGTGGCCGAAACGTCGTGAGAAATATTTTATTGTTTTATTTTTATTATTTTATTACTTCCCTTCTACGTGACTTTACCGAAAGAACCAAGAAGATGAATCCCTGCAGTCACGAAAGCTTTAAATCGAAAGATGATGATGTTCATAAGCCACTTCGTTCAGCTATCATTTGTGATAGCCGGATCGCTTCTGAAGACTAGCTACAGTGGGGCCTTACACGCCGGTGATCAGCTCCTGGTGCCTCCCCTAGGTCGACTCAGCCTCAAACGAGTAACCTGGTGCGGTGTGTATACTAAACATCGTCACTGGGGGAGACAAAGGCGGCCGGGCGTGGTGTTAGCCACACCACCCCCTCGTGTGTGCCACAGTGCCGGTAGCCTTCACAGGTGCTGCTACTCGCTAACAGCACTTGCCCCAACAGTCTGTTACAGGTTCATTTTCTTAGTTTTTTTCGGTAAAGTCACGTAGGTAAAACATTAAAATTAATAAAAATAAAATAAAAATCACGACGTTTCGGAGGCAACACAAGCTTCCGTCTTCAGGTGGAACCGTCACAGCCACGACAGCTGTATCAAGTAAATGAGAGATTACAAGAGCTACCACTCCGTATATATAATGGTTGGAGAGGGGGGAAGGGCCAAGTACGGCACACTTTTGATTAATTATTATTAATAATTAATAATATGGTAAGCCTCACCTTACCATATTAATAAAACGTGTGCCGTACTTGGCCCTTCCCCCCTCTCCAACCATTATATATACGGAGTGGTAGCTCTTGTAATCTCTCATTTACTTGATACAGCTGTCGTGGCTGTGACGGTTCCACCTGAAGACGGAAGCTTGTGTTGCCTCCGAAACGTCGTGATTTTTATTTTTATTTTATTTTACTTTTATGAATTTTAATGTTTTACCTACGAGACTTTACCGAAAAAACCTAAGAATGTGAATCCTTGCAGTCACGAAAGCTTCAAATCTAGAAATAGTCTGTTACAGGCTACACGGGGGATCTTTGTCTTTGTGTACGTGTGTGTGTGTTTGTTTAGACACAGTTTTTTAAAAATATACAAACACACGCGTCGTTTCGTGGACAATTAACCACGCGAAAACATCGCAACGTTCTGCCATTTAATAACGAAAAATAACCACATTCATAGCTTAACAGAGCGTTGATATAGTTCTTCTCTCTCTCTCTCCCTCTGTGGGTGAGTTCGCGTCCATATTTGGTGGTAAATATTTACGCGACCTGACCAAATAAACAAAACCTCTATTATGGATAATATTTGGTCGCGAAAGCCTCCTCCTCCTCCTCCTACCACCACCACCACGTGAGAAATTGACAATCATAGGCAAGCAACCGGCTCATAGGTGCCACGGTGGCTATGAGATGTTGACTACCTCGCCTGGTATGCAGGAGGTCGTGGGTTCGATCCCGACCCTGACGATGCCTGCTGCTGCTGCTGTATATCTGGAGTTTGCGTGTCTCTCTCATCATCATCACGGTGGCTGAGATGTTAACTACCTCGCCTGGTATGCAGGAGGTCGTGGGTTCGATCCCGACCCTGACGATGCCTGCTGCTGCTGTATATTTGGAGTTTGCGTCTCTCTCTCATCATCATCACGGTGGCTGAGATGTTAACTACCTCGCCTGGTATGCAGGAAGACGTGGGTTCGATCCCAACCCTGACGATGCCTGCTGATGTATATTTGGAGTTTGCGTCTCTCTCTCATCATCATCACGGCGGCTGAGATGTTAACCACCTCGCCTGGTCTGCAGGAGGTCATGGGCTCGATCCCGACCCTGACGATGCCTGCTGCTGCTGTAGATTTGGAGTTTGCGGTGTTTCTCTCTCTCTCTCTGTCTCTCCCCGTGGTTGCGTGGATTTGTCTCATTTCTTCCCCTCCACCTCGAGAAAGGCGCCTTTCAGAGAGTTTCGCTGCTGCGGCTATAAATCTCACCGCAGGTGACGACGCTGACAACCATCGCCCCACTTTGTTCGAATGCTGTCACGTGCCGAATGGAGCCAGTGCGAGGCCTGTAGCATTTGTTGTTATAAAGGGACCCTACATTAAAGTTAAAAAAGAAACACCCAAATATTAAAGCGCACAAAAAAAACTTAACTTGCATAGTAAAGTAATTGTGTTTTTTTTCATTTGCTATACAGCCAGATTATACGACTAATCGATAACCTTAAACAGCCGGTCGTTCGTAAAAGTCGAAGGCGGTATAGTACTATAGTCATAGAGCTAGTGCAGAATCACCGAACCGGAATTGATAGCTTGAAAGCGTTTAGCGTGGGGCTCTTGAAGATGCGTGTCCCCGTAGCTTGTGTAGCTACTACATGTGTAGCTACATGTAGTAGCTACATGTGTAGTTACATGTGCAGCTACTACATGTGCAGCTACTACATGTGCAGCTACTACATGTGCAGCTACTACATGTGCAGCTACTACATGTGCAGCTACTACATGTGCAGCTACTACATGTGCAGCTACTACATGTGCAGCTACTACATGTGCAGCTACTACATGTGCAGCTACTACATGTAGTATAACATAAAATAAATTTAACATAATTATTTTATTATGTAAAATTTATTTTATTTTATTATTGTTATATATTTTTTTAATTTTTTAATTTCCCTTCTACGTGACTTTACCGAAAGAACCAAGTATACAAAAACATTATTTTAGTTTTTTATAATAATAGGGATTTTCCCCCTTTTTTCTGGCGACAAAATTTGAAACCTTTTTACGAGGATTCATGTCTGCGTTAACCACAATACTTGCGGTCAAAATGCAAACAAAAAACACACTGATAACATGATGTATTGTCCTTGAAACTGATTGGTCCACACAAGAGACAGCTTTCTTTAAAGAAAAAAAAGAAAAAAACACACTCTGATAATATTTGCATTGTCCTTGAAACTGATTGGTCCGCACAAAATATTGTGGTTAATGCAATAACACGAATCCTCGTAAAAAAAAAAGTTTAAGTTTTGTTGCCAGAAAGAAATCGGGGGAAAAACCCCCTATGATTATATTTTGGTACTGGCAAAGGAGGTCGAATGATATTATTTGATCTTCTTGGTTCTTTCGGTAAAGTCACGTAGAGAATTTTTTTATTATTATATTATTTTATTAAGTTTAATATTTATTATTTTATTATATAATACAAATAAAACATAGCTTTATTATATTATTTTATTATTTTTCTTTTGATTCTTTTCTTATTTCCCTTCTAAGTGACTTTACCGAAAGAACCAAGAAGATGAATCCCTGCAGTCACGAAAGCTTTACATCGAGATAGTATTTAGTTTTTGCTGTGACGGTTCCACCTGAAGACGGAAGCTTGTATTGCCTCCGAAACGTCGTGATTTTTAATTTATTTTATTTTATTTTTATTTTTCACCGATGTGACTTTACCTAAAAAAACACAAAAACTTCAAATTTAGAATTATTTTCGTTGTTTCGATTTAAAGCTTTCGTGACTGCAGGGATTCATCTTCTTGGTTCTTTCGGTAAAGTCACGTAGAAGGGAAATAATGAAATAATAAAAATTAAACATAATAAAATACAATTCTCACGACGTTTCGGCCACAACGCAAGCAGCCGTCCTCAGGTGAAGAACAGGTCTGTCGGAAAGACAGCGTCGGAATGAAACACCACCAGGCTTGGAGCGTATATTCCACAAGTAATGACTAATCCCATATCTGCATTTCCCATAAATATGCTAAATTCCTCTTGATATGCAAATTCATTTGTCAAGGCGCTCTTCCCCCTCCAACCCAGCAGCTTAAATATACGCTCCAAGCCTGTGGGTGTTTCATTCAGACGCTGTCTTTCCGACAGACCTGTTCTTCCCCTGAGGACGGCTGCTTGCGTTGTGGCCGAAACGTCGTGAGAATTATTTTATTATGTTTATTTTATTATTTCCCTTCTACGTGACTTTACCGAAAGAACCAACAAGAAGTTGAGTTGTTGTTGTTGCTGCTGCTGCCCGCGTTCAAACAGCTGCATGGCCCATGCGCCTCAAAACTCAATTTCCCTGCACAGGAAAGCGGGGAAAGCCGTGCGGGTTAACATCGATACAAAGGTCCCCCGTGTAGCCTCCAACAGACTGTGGGGCAAGAGCTGTTGGTAGCGAGAAGCAGCAACACACACAAAGACAAAGGTCCCCCGTGTAGCCTCCAACAGATTGTAGGGGCAAGTGCTGTTGGTAGCGAGTAGCGGCAGCATACACAAAGGTCCCCCGTGTAGCCTCCAACAGACTGTGGGGCAAGAGCTGTTGGTAGCGAGAAGCAGCAACATACACAAAGACAAAGGTCCCCCGTGTAGCCTCCAACAGATTGCGGGGCAAGTGCTGTTGGTAGCGAGAAGCAGCAACATACACAAAGACAAAGGTCCCCCGTGTAGCCTCCAACAGATTGCGGGGCAAGTGCTGTTGGTAGCGAGAAGCAGCAACACACACAAAGGTCCCCCGTGTAGCCTCCAACAGACTGTAGGGGCAAGTGCTTTTGATAGCGAAGTAGCAGCAACATACACAAAGACAAAGGTCCCCCGTGTAGCCTCTAACAGACTGTGGGGCAAGTGCTGTTGGTAGCGAGAAGCAGCAACACACACAAAGACAAAGGTCCCCCGTGTAGCCTCCAACAGACTGTAGGGGCAAGTGCTTTTGATAGCGAAGTAGCAGCAACATACACAAAGACAAAGGTCCCCCGTGTAGCCTCTAACAGACTGTGGGGCAAGTGCTGTTGGTAGCGAGAAGCAGCAACATACACAAAGACAAAGATCCCCCGTGTAGCCTCTAACAGACTGTGGGGCAAGTGCTGTTGGCAGCGAGTAGCAGCACGAGGGGGTGGGTGGCCAGCAACCACGCCCCTGGCGATATTTGCACGCAGTACCGGGTACTCATTTTGAGGCTGAGTCGACCTAGGGGAGGCCCACGACCGGCTCAGGTAAATCGTCACTGGCGGTGTTGTCCGCGATTAGGGATCGCTAACCACTGCACCACCGGTCCACATAAAACATGCACGGTGGCTAGGAGATGTTGACTACCTCGCCTGGTATACAGGAGGTCGTGGGTTCGATCCTGACACTGACGCCTGCTGCTGCTGTGTATTTGGAGTTTGCGTGTCTCTCTCATCATCATCACGGTGGCTAGGAGATGTTGACTACCTCGCCTGGTATACAGGAGGTCGTGGGTTCGATCCTGACACTGACGCCTGCTGTATATTTGGAGTCTGTGTGTCTCTCTCATCATCATCGCGGTGACTATGAGATGTTGACTATTTGCCTGGTATAC
Source organism: Lampetra fluviatilis (assembly GCF_964198595.1). Classification (NCBI taxonomy): domain Eukaryota; kingdom Metazoa; phylum Chordata; class Hyperoartia; order Petromyzontiformes; family Petromyzontidae; genus Lampetra; species Lampetra fluviatilis. Next base: position 1,260,548 of record NC_136342.1, on the reverse strand, counting down.
AGGTCGTGGGTTCGATTCCGACCCTGACGCCTGCTGCTGCTGTATATTTGGAGTCTGTGTGTGTCTCTCGTCATCACGGTGGCTAGGAGATGTTAACTACCTCGCCTGGTATACAGGAGGTCGTGGGTTCGATCCCGACCCTGACGCCGTATATTTGGAGTCTGCGTGTCTCTCTCATCATCATCATCATCACGGTGGCTATGAGATGTTAATGACCTCGCCTGATATACAGGAGGTCGTGGGTTCGATCCCGACCCTGACGCCTGCTGCTCTATATTTGGAGTTTGCGTGTCTCTCTCATCATCATCACGGTGGCTATGAGATGTTAACTACCTCGCCTGGTACACAGGAGGTCGTGGGTTCGATCCCGACACTGACGCCCGCTGCTGCTGTATATTTGGAGTCAGCGTGTCTCTCTCATCACCATCGCTTCTGAAAAAGAGCGACGGAGTTTATTGGGACCTTACCTGGTAAAAATAAAAAAAATAGAATTAGTTTAGAATGTACACACACAACTACTACCACTACATACGAGATACATTCAATGAAACACTTGCAGTCCTCTACGCAGACACATCTGCCATTTGAAATGCGGTGGTGGTGGTGGTAGTAAGGGGTTGATGGGTCACGTTCAGATTCGCGTCGCGCTTTTCAAACTCCCCGGGCTGCCGGGTGGCCACCGTGACGGAGGGGGGATCATGAACCCGTCTGTGCGGTACGGCGCTGCAGGTCGCGACAACGCTCGCTCGCCCACCCGCTCGCCCCCTCGCTCGCCCACTCGCTCGCCCACTCGCTCACACACTCGCTCGCCCACTCGCTCGCCCACTCGCTCGCCCACCCGCTCGCCCCCTCGCTCGCCCACTCGCTCACCCACTGACTCACCCACTCGCCCACTCGCCCGCTCGCTTGCCCACTCGCCCACTCGCTCGCCCACTCGCTCACCCACTCACTCACTCAACCACTCGCCCACTCGCCCGCTCGCTCGCCCACTCGCTCACCCACTCACTCACCCACCCACTCGCCCCCCGTTCACCCACTTGCCCGCCCACTTGCTTAACCACCCGCTCACCAACTCGCTCACACACTCGCTCACACACTCGCTCGCCCACTCTCGCATGGAGGCCCACGGATTCACCATCACCGCCAACCCCCCCACCGCCAACGCCGCCACCACAACCAACACCGCCACCGCCGCCACAACCACCGCCACAACCACCACCACCGCCGCCACAACCACCGCCACCGCCACAACCACCGGTCACCACCGCCACAACCACCACCACCGCCACCACCGCCGCACGGACCAAACTGCCGCAGGGCAAAACGCCCCTTCACATCGATATCCAATGACAATTACATTCAAATCCCGAACAATCACCGCCCGCAAACTCTGTGTGTGTGTGTGTCGTTCAAACGCCGGTCTCCGTTAGTCCCCGTGGCGTCTCTGTTAGTCCCCGTGGCGTCTCCGTTAGTCCCCGTGGCGTCTCCCGTGTCTCCGTTAGTCCCCCGTGGTGTCTCCGTTAGTCCCCGTCATGTCTCCCGTGTCTCCGTTAGCCCCCCGTGTCTCTGTTAGTCCCCCGTGGCGTCTCCCGTGTCTCCGTTAGTCCCCGTAGCGTCTCCGTTAGTCCCCGTGGTGTCTCCGTTAGTCCCCGTGGTGTCTCCCGTGTCTCCATTAGTCCCCCGTGGTGTCTCCGTTAGTCCCCCGTGGTGTCTCCGTTAGTCCCCGTGGTGTCTCCGTTAGCCCCCCGTGGTGTCTCCGTTAGTCCCCCGTGGTGTCTCCGTTAGTCCCCGTGGTGTCTCCGTTAGTCCCCCGTGGTGTCTCCGTTAGTCCCCGTGGCGTCTCCCATGTCTCCGTTAGTCCCCGTGGTGTCTCCGTTAGTCCCCCGTGGTGTCTCCGTTAGTCCCCCGTGGTGTCTCCGTTAGTCCCCCGTGGTGTCTCCGTTAGTCCCCCGTGGTGTCTCCGTTAGTCCCCCGTGGTGTCTCCGTTAGTCCCCGTGGTGTCTCCGTTAGTCCCCGTGGTGTCTCCATTAGTCCCCGTGGTGTCTCCGTTAGTCCCCCGTGGTGTCTCCGTTAGTCCCCCGTGGTGTCTTCCGTGTCTCCGTTAGTCCCCCGTGATGTCTCCCGTGTCTCCGTTAGTCCCCGTGACGTCCCCCGTGTCTCCGTTAGCCCCCCGTGGTGTCTCCGTTAGTGCCCGTGGCGTCTCCTCCGCTTGGCGACCGTGTCCTGGAAGGCGTGCGGCCTCAGCTTCATCTCCACGAAGCTCAGAGACCCCTCGTGGCCACGCCAGGCCACCCAGTTCACCCCCTACACGCACAGCGTACACACACACAGTGTTCACACACAGCGTTCACTCACACAGCGTTCACTCACACAGCGTTCACTCACAGCATTCACACGCAGCACAGACCACGTGGTGTGATGTGGTGTGTGTGCTATGAGTGCGCACGTGCGTAGTATGGGGTGTGTGCGAAGTTGGCGGTGTGGTGTGTGCGGTATGATGAGTGGGGTGTGATGCGTGCGGTATGATGAGTGGGGTGTGATGCGTGTGGTATGATGCGTGCGGTATAATGCGTGCGGTGCGATGCGTGTGGTATAATGCGTGCGGTATAATGCGTGCGGTATGATGCGTGCGGTATGATGCGTGTGATATGATGCGCGCGGTATGATGCGCGCGGTATAATGCGTGCGGTATGATGCGTGTGGTATAATGCGTGCGGTATGATGCGTGCGGTATGATGCGTGTGGTATAATGCGCGCGGTATGATGCGTGCGGTATGATGCGTGCTGCTCAGCGCGGACTAACCCTGCTGTGGCTGGTGTCCCCGTAGCGCCCGTTCAGGTTGGCCTTGTGGCAGTTGCGGTACCACCAGCCGCCCCGGTAGGCCTCGGCGCAGTGCGGGGCCGCCCCGTCGTGGTCGCGGTCGGGCGTGGAGAACGCCCGACCGTGGTGGTACGACAGGGAGTCGCCTGCGGGCACACGCAGCGCCGTGGTGGTGGTGGTGTAGTAGTGGGGGGGGGGGGGGTGTGGTGGTGTGGTGGTAGTGGGGTGGTGTGGTGGTGGTGGTGTAGTGGTGGTGGGGTGGTGGTGGTGGTGGTGGGGTGTGGTTGTGGTGGGGTGGTGTGGTGGTGGTGGGGGGGGGTGTGATGGTGGTGTCGTGGTGGTGGTGTGGTGGTGGTGGGGTGGTGGTGTGGTGGTGGTGGTGGGGTGGTGGTGGGGTGGTGGTGGTGTGGTGGTGGTGGTGGTGGGGTGGTGGTGGTGGTGTGGTGGTGGTGTGGTGGTGGGGTGGTGGTGGTGTGGTGGCGTGGTGGTGGTGGTGGAACCACGTAGGGTGTGACACACAAGAGGGTGTGTCTCCGTGTGTATCTGTGTGAGCACCGGTTTATGTTTAATTCGTAGTTTCGTGGTAATTAATTGAAGGTGGAGGGGTTACCAGCCCCTCGCACCCGTCCAGAGCCCCCGTTTAGCCACTGTGGTGGTCACAGACACCATGAGGGGAGAGGCCAATGAGGCATTGGCCCTCCCCCCACAGCACTGCCCACGACAGAGTTGCCCGTCCGGCACTGCGTGGAGGGCAGAGGAGCGACGCTCACAACAACGAGCGGAGCGCCGGGTGGCTAAAGCACAGCAAGGTGGCACAGTAGGGGGCACAGGTGGTGCATCAGCCAGTCATCTCGGTCATCTCGGTCAGTCGACCCGTGGCACCTGCTGGGTCTGCCCCGTGACCTCCTGCCAGCGGGCGTTCGACACTTCACGTGGCCTCAACGTGCACATGGCCTGGCACAAGCGTCGTGGTGACGTCACCGCCACTTAGTGGCGAATGGCGGTTGTTGTTGTGTATGTGTGTCTGTGTGTCTGTCTGTGTGTGTACCTGTGTGTATCTGTGTATCTGTGTGTGTGTGTGTCTGTGTGTGTGTCTGTGTCTGTGTGTGTGTCTGTGTGTGTGTGTGTCTGTGTGTGTCTGTGTGTCTGTGTGTGTCTACCTGTGTCTGTCTGTGTGTGTGTGTACCTGTGTGTATCTGTGTATCTATGTGTGTCTGTGTGTGTGTGTCTGTGTGTGTGTCTGCGTGTGTGTGTGTCTGTGTGTGTGTGTGTGTGTCTACCTGTGTGTGTCTGTTTGTGTGTGTACCTGTATGTATCTGTGTGTGTGTGCCTGTGTGTGTATGTGTGTGTGTGTCTGTGTCTGTGTGTGTGTGTGTATCTGTGTGTGTACCTGTGTGTCTGTGTGTGTGTGTGTATCTGTGTGTATATCTGTGTATCTGTGTCTGTGTGTGTACCTGTGTGTGTGTGTGTACCTGTGTGTGTGTGTCTGTGTGTGTGTGTGTCTGTGTGTGTGTGTACCTGTGTGTGTGTGTCTGTGTGTGTGTGTGTGTACCTGTGTGTGTGTGTACCTGTGTGTGTGTGTGTGTACCTGTGTGTGTGTGTGTGTACCTGTGTGTGTGTATCTGTGTGTGTGTGTGTCTGTGTGTGTGTGTACCTGTGTGTGTGTGTCTGTGTGTGTGTGTGTGTGTACCTGTGTGTGTGTGTACCTGTGTGTGTGTATCTGTGTGTGTGTGTGTCTGTGTGTGTGTGTACCTGTGTGTGTGTGTCTGTGTGTGTGTGTACCTGTGTGTGTGTGTACCTGTGTGTGTGTGTGTCTGTGTGTGTGTGTGTGTACCTGTGTGTGTGTGTCTGTGTGTGTGTGTGTGTACCTGTGTGTGTGTGTACCTGTGTGTGTGTGTGTGTACCTGTGTGTGTGTGTGTCTGTGTGTGTGTGTACCTGTGTGTGTGTCTGTGTGTGTGTGTGTCTGTGTGTGTGTGTGTGTCTGTGTGTGTGTGTCTGTGTGTGTGTGTCTGTGTGTGTGTGTGTGTACCTGTGTGTGTGTGTGTGTGTCTGTGTGTGTGTGTGTGTGTACCTGTGTGTGTGTGTACCTGTGTGTGTGTACCTGTGTGTGTGTGTCTGTGTGTGTGTGTACCTGTGTGTGTGTGTCTGTGTGTGTGTGTACCTGTGTGTGTGTGTACCTGTGTGTGTGTGTGTGTACCTGTGTGTGTGTGTGTGTGTCTGTGTGTGTGTGTACCTGTGTGTGTGTGTCTGTGTGTGTGTGTGTGTACCTGTGTGTGTGTGTGTGTGTACCTGTGTGTGTGTGTACCTGCGTTCCCGCTGTACTCTCCGATGCGCACGCGGTACAGCGAGGCGGCGTCTCCCACGGCGAAGCGGTCGTACTGGGCGAAGGCCGAAGCCTCCCCGTCGCCTAGCTCCACGCGCAGCTCGTAGCGCGCCTGGGCCGACAGCTCGTGCAGCGCACGCAGGCCTGGGGGGCGTCACACCGCGTCACCACACCACGTGACGTCACACCACGTGACACCACGTCATCACACCACGTGACACCATGTGACACCACACCACGTGACACCACACCACGTCATCACACCACGTGACACCATGTCATCACACCACGTGACACCATGTGACACCACACCACGTGACACCACGTCATCACACCACGTGACACCACGTCACACCACGTCATCACATCACGTGACACCACGTGACACCACACCACGTCACACCACATCATCACACCACGTGACACCATGTGACACCACACCACGTCACACCACGTCATCACACCACGTGACACCACGTGACACCACACCACGTCACACCACGTCATCACACCACGTGACACCACGTGACACCACACCACGTCACACCACGTCATCACACCACGTGACACCATGTGACACCACACCACGTCACACCACGTCATCACACCACGTGACGTCACACCACGTGACACCACGTCACACCACACCACGTGGAATGTCAGGGTCAGGGTGAAGGTCGGGGTCTGAGTGTAGGTCGGGGTCAAGGTCGGGAGGGGGTCAGGGTGAAGGTCAAGGTGAGGGTCAAGGTGAGGGTCATGGTGAACGTCGGGAGGGTCAGGTGAAGGTCAGGGTGAGGTTCAGAGCGAAGGTCGGGGCGAAGGTCAGGGGTCAAGGGTCGGGCGGACCCACCCATCCAGAATTCTCGCGTGGGCTCCCCGAAGCCGTCCTCGTACTCCTGCCAGCCTCGCTCGAAGTTCGTGCGCCCACTCTGCCTGCGCTGGAACACCTGGGGGGGGGGGGGGGGGGGCGACAGGGCGACAGTGGGAACATCGTCATCATCAGCATCATCAGCAGCAGCAGCATCATCAGTAGTAGCAGCAGCATCATCAGTAGTAGCAGCATCATCAGCAGTAGTAGCAGCAGCATCATCATCATCACCAGCAGCAGTAGTAGCATCATCAGTAGTAGCAGCAGCATCATCAGTAGTAGCAGCAGCATCATCAGTAGTAGCAGCAGCATCATCAGCAGCAGTAGTAGCAGCATCATCATCAGAAGCAGCATCATCAGCAGCAGTAGTAGCAGCATCATCATCAGCAGCAGTAGTAGTAGTAGGAGCAGCAGTAGTAGCATCAGCAATAGTAGTAGCAGCATCATCAGCAGCATCATCATCAGTATCATCATCAGCATCATCAGTAGTAGTAGCATCATCAGCAGCATTATCAGTAGTAGCATCATCAGCATCATCATCAACATCATCATCAGCAGCACCATCAGCAGCAGTAGTAGTCGCAGCATCATCATCATCAGCAGCAGCAGCAGATAGATCAGGAGAAGCATCATTCCCCATCACGACCATCATGGGGTCATCTTCACGAGTGTTACATCTCGGGGGCTACACGGAGGATCTTGACGTGTGTGTGTCCGTGTGTGTGTCCGTGTGTCTGTGTGTGTGTCTGTGTGTGTGTCTGTGTGTGTGTGTGTGTCTGTGTGTGTGTGTCTGTGTGTGTGTGTGTGTCTGTGTGTGTGTGTCTGTGTGTGTGTGTGTGTCTGTGTGTGTGTGTCTGTGTGTGTGTGTGTCTGTGTGTGTGTCTGTGTGTGTGTGTGTCTGTGTGTATATGTCTGTGTGTGTGTGTGTCTGTGTGTATATGTCTGTGTGTGTGTGTGTCTGTGTGTGTGTGTGTCTGTGTGTGTGTGTGTGTCTGTGTGTGTGTCTGTGTGTGTGTCTGTGTGTGTCTGTGTGTGTGTGTGTCTGTGTGTGTGTCTGTGTGTGTGTCTGTGTGTGTGTCTGTGTGTGTGTCTGTGTGTGTGTGTCTGTGTGTGTGTGTCTGTGTGTGTGTGTCTGTGTGTGTGTGTCTGTGTGTGTGTGTCTGTGTGTGTGTGTCTGTGTGTGTGTGTGTCTGTGTGTGTGTGTCTGTGTGTGTGTGTGTGTCTGTGTGTGTGTGTCTGTGTGTGTGTGTGTCTGTGTGTATATGTCTGTGTGTGTGTGTGTGTCTGTGTGTAGTTTAGTGGTGGTTAATTGAAGGTGGAGGGGTTACCAGCCCCTCGCACCCGTCCAGAGCCCCCGTTTAGCCACTGTGGTGGTCACAGACGCCATGAGGGGAGAGGCCAATGGGCATTGGCCCTCCCCCCACAGCACTGCCCACGACAGTGTTGCCCGTCCGGCACCGCGAGGAGGTAGGAGGTTGTTTTGCTCACTCCTCAGTGTGCCGGGTAAGGTCCTGGCAAGGATTATTCAACATCGCCTTGCTAGGCATGCTGAGGAGAGGCTTGCGGAGCCCCAATGTGGTTTCAGGAAAGGGCGGTCCTGCACAGATGCCATATTTTCTGTCCGTCTGCTACAGCAGAGGTGTAGGGAATTCCAAAAAGACCTACATCTCTGCTTTATTGACCTGGTCAAGGCCTATGATACCATCAGTAGGACTGGGCTCTGGGTTGTTCTTCGTGCTTTCGGAGTCCCTGACCCTCTGCTCACGATCATTAAGGACCTTCATGATGGTGAGCGGGCCCGGGTAAAACTACGTGGCCGGGAGTCGGAGCCTTTCCCTGTACACCTTGGGGTGCGACAGGGATGTCCTCTGGCTCCCACATTATTTAACATCTATTTCGACTGCGTAGTTCGTGAAGCCTTCAATAGCTGTACCGGGGGAATTACCATTTGGTACAGATATAATGGGAGGCTGATCGACGCCCGGGTGCGATCAAGGGATGGCTCCCTATTGGTCAACCACGTTATGTATGCCGATGATTTGGTAATAGCTGCTCATTCAGAAGAGGAGTTGGAGACGCTGCTGCTGAGACTGGAGCGTGCCACTAAGAGGTGGGGCCTTACCATCAGCCCCACCAAAACTAAGCACCTGCCTGGGTATTTTGTACCATCGGGCACTCCGCCCCCACAACTCCCAATCGGTGATGGGGCAGTTGTGGAGAGAGTAGAGAGTTTCCCATACCTGGGCAGTGTGCTCATGACCGGCTCCAGTTTATCAGCAGAGGTCTCACTCCGAATCAGTCGAGCGGCAATATCTTTTCATCGGTTGCGTAACGCTGTGTGGAAGCTACCTGGTCTGTCGCTCCGCACGAAGCTTCAGGTCTTCTCGGCCACGGTCATTCCCTCCCTTCTCTACGCTTGCGAAACGTGGACCCCCCTAGTGGAGCATCTTCGCCGGTTGGAAACATTTAGGCTGGCCTGCCTACGATCCATCCTGGGTTTAACCAGGCTGGATTGTGTGAGGAGCTCACAAGTCCTTGAAAGATCTGGGCAAAGTCCCATCAGTGAGCTCCTCCGGCAGGCAAGGCTGCGTTGGCTGGGTCATGTAGCCCGCATGCCCAGCCACCGCATGCCTAAACAGCTTTTGTTCGGCCGGATCGAGGGGGCTAAACGGGCGCGGCACGGGCTAGAGAAGAGATGGAGTGATGTGGTACAGGAGGACGTGGAGCTGAGTGGACTTGCCGATGACTGGTACCAGCGGTGTCAAGATCGGCCTCAGTGGAGGAGGCTCGTGAAGGACGCTACTGGGCAGTTGGAGGCAGTCGCCCTCCAACAACAACGGAGGGCGGAGGAGCGACGCTCACAACAACGAGCGGAGCGCCGGGTGGCTAAAGCACAGCAAGTTGGCACAGTAGGGGGCACAGGTGGTGCATCAGCCAGTCATCTCGGTCATCTCGGTCAGTCGACCCGTGGCACCTGGGTCTGCCCCGTGACCTCCTGCCAGCGGGCGTTCGACACTTCACGTGGCCTCAAGGTGCACATGGCCTGGCACAAGCGTCGTGGTGACGTCACCGCCACTTAGTGGCGAATGGCGGTTGTTGTCTGTGTGTGTGTGTGTATGTGTCTGTGTGTGTGTGTGTGTCTGTGTGTGTGTCTGTGTGTGTGTGTCTGTGTGTGTGTGTGTGTATGTGTCTGTGTGTGTGTGTCTGTGTGTGTGTGTGTGTGTCTGTGTGTGTGTGTCTGTGTGTGTGTCTGTGTGTATATGTCTGTGTGTGTGTGTGTGTCTGTGTGTGTGTGTGTTGTATGTGTCTGTGTGTGTGTGTTGTGTGTGTCTGTGTGTGTGTCTGTGTGTGTGTGTGTCTGTGTGTGTATGTGTCTGTGTGTGTGTGTGTCTGTGTGTATGTGTCTGTGTGTGTCTGTGTGTGTGTGTGTCTGTGTGTGTGTGTCTGTGTGTGTGTGTGTATGTGTGTGTGTCTGTGTGTGTGTGTGTCTGTGTGTGTGTGTCTGTGTGTGTGTGTGTGTCTGTGCGTGCGCGCGGAGTACCGTCCATCCTCCTCCGTCGGTGTGCATGTCACAGGTCACGTGCAGAGGCCTGGCAGGGTCACCCCGCAGGTAAATCACCACCTGCTCCCTCCCCCCCGCTGCTGCCCCCTCCCCCCCCCGCTGCCCCCTGCCCCCCCGCTGCTGCTGCCCCCTCTGGCCCCCCCTTCTCGGGGTCGTTGAGCAGCACCTGGGAACAGTCACGTGGGAAGGGGAAGGGCAGCTGGGCTGCAAAGGGGCACAGAGACAAAGGTTCACCCACACCGCAGCGTAGCCTGCACGGACCAGTCGGGGCAAGTGCTGTTGGTGAGCGAGTAGCAGTTGTGAGATGTACAGACAAAGATCCCCCGTGTAGCCTTAACAGGCTGCAGGGGCAAGTGCTGTTAGTTAGCGATTAGCAGCAGCAACACTGCAGGGTCTGTCCCATGACCTCCTCGTGCACCTAGCCTGGTACAGCAGTCAACCCATGGCACCTGCAGGGTCTGTCTCGTGACCTCCTCCTGCACCTAGCCTGGCACGGCAGTCAACCAACAGCACCTGCGGGGTCTGTCCCGTGACCTCCTCCTGCACCTAGCCTGGCACGGCAGTCAACCTACGCCACCTGAGTCTGTCCCATGACCTGCACCTAGCCTGGCACGGCAGTCAACCCACAGCACCTGCTGGGTCTGTCCCGTGACCTCCTCATGCACCTAGCCTGGCACAGCACTCAACTCACGCCACCTGAGTCTGTCCCATGACCTGCACCTAGCCTGGCACAGCACTCAACCCATGCCACCTGAGTCTGTCCCATGACCTGCACCTAGCCTGGCACAGCACTCAACGCGTGTTGAGCGTGCCGAGGTCAGCGAGCAGGAGGGGGAGGAGGAGGAGTGGGGGGTGAGCGTGACGTGGTGAGCGAGGTGAGGAGGAGGAGTGGGGGGTGAGCGTGACGAGGAGAGCGAGGAGGAGGAGGAAGAGTGGGGGGTGAGCACCTGTGTGCAGGTGGCTGCGTGTGGCTTGGCTGCGCGTGACGACGCCCCCCCCCAGTGACGCGCTGGCGGTGACGAGGAGGCTGTAGTGAGTGTCGGGACGCAGCCCCGTCAGCTGCACCCACGGGGGTGGACGCCGGGATTGTCAACTCCTGCGACTCCTGGTGGGAGAAGGGGGGGGCGGGGCACGGGGGAGGGGCCACGGGGGGCATGGGGGAGGGGCCATCGGGGGGGGGATGGGGGAGGGGCCACGGGGGGGCAGGGGAGGGGCCACCGGGGGAGGGATGAGGGGAGGGGCCACAGGGGGGCGGGGGGGGGGCATGGGGGGGGGGGCGTTTAGTGGTGGTGGTTGTGGTGGTGGTTGTGGTGGTTGTGGTGGTAGTGTTAGTGGCGGTTGTGGTGGTAGTGTTAGTGGTGGTTGTGGTTGTGGTGGTAGTGTTAGTGGTAGTGGTTGTGTTAGTGGTAGTGGTTGTGTTAGTGGTGGTGGTTGTGGTGGTGGTTGTGGTGGTAGTGGTGGTGGTTGTGGTGGTAGTGGTGGTGGTTGTGGTGGTGTGTTGTGGTGGTTGTGGTGGTAGTGGTGGTGGTTGTGGTGGTGGTTGTGGTGGTAGTGTTAGAGTGGTGGTTGTGGTGGTAGTGTTAGTGGCGGTTGTGGTGGTAGTGTTAGTGGTGGTTGTGGTGGTAGTGTTAGTGGTGGTTGTGGTGGTGGTTGTGGTGGTAGTGTTAGTGGTGGTTGTGGTGGTAGTGTTAGTGGTGGTAGTGGTGGTGGTTGTGGTGGTGGTTGTGGTGGTAGTGTTAGTGGTGGTTGTGGTGGTAGTGTTAGTGGTGGTTGTGGTTGTGGTGGTAGTGTTAGTGGTAGTGTTAGTGATAGTGGTTGTGTTAGTGGTGGTGGTTGTGGTGGTGGTTGTGGTGGTAGTGGTGGTGGTTGTGGTGGTAGTGGTGGTAGTGGTGGTGGTTGTGGTGGTGGTAGTAGTGGTGGGGTTGTGGTGGTGGTGGTTGTGGTGGTGGTAGTGTTAGTGGTGGTTGTGGTTGTGGTGGTGGTGGTGGTGTTAGTGGTGGTGGTTGTTGTGGTGGTTGTTGTGGTGGTGGTTGTGGTGGTGGTTGTGGTGGTGGTGGTTGTGGTGGTGGTGGTAGTGGTGGTGGTTGTGGTGGTGGTTGTGGTGGTGATGGTTGTTGTGGTGGTTGTTGTGGTGGTGGTTGTGGTGGTGGTTGTGGTGGTGGTGGTTGTTGTGGTGGTTGTTGTGGTGGTGGTTGTGGTGGTGGTTGTTGTGGTGGTTGTGGTGGTGGTGGTTGTGGTGGTGGTTGTGGTTGTGGTGGTGGTGGTGGTGTTAGTGGTGGTGGTGGTTGTTGTGGTGGTTGTTGTGGTGGTGGTAGTGGTGGTGGTTGTGGTGGTACCTTGTGCGTGTCGTTGTGGTGGTAGTGGTGGTGGTGGTGGTGGTTGTTGTGGTGGTAGTGTAAGTGGTGGTTGTGGTGGTAGTGGTAGTGGTGGTGGTGGTGGTGGTAGTGGTTGTGGTGGTAGTGGTGGTGGTTGTGGTGGTGGTGGCACCTCGTGCGTGTCGTTGTGGTGGTAGTGGTGGTGGTGGTGGTTGTGGTGGTGGTGGTGGTTGTGGTGGTGGTAGTGTAAGTGGTGGTTGTGGTGGTAGTGGTGGTAGTGGTAGTGTTAGTGGTGGTGGTGGTGGTTGTGGTAGTGTTAGTGTTAGTGGTGGTGGTTGTGGTTGTGGTAGTGGTGGTGGTTGTGGTTGTGGTGTAGGTGGTTGTGGTGGTGGTTGTGGTTGTGGTGGTGGTGGTGGTGGCACCTCGTGCGTGTCGTTGCCGGCCTCGTAGTTGACGCTGAACCCCCCCGTGGCGTTCCCCAGGGGCGGCTTCCAGCTGACGCGGGCAGCCCACGGGGTCACCCCACTCACTCGCACAGCGCGGGGGGGGGTCCAGGCCTGGGGGGGGGGGGAGTGGGGGTGGGGGTGGGGGGGCGAGTGGGGGGGGTGAGTGGGGGGGGGAGTGGGGGGGGGACGGTGAGGGTGAAGAGTGGGGAGGGGGGTGAGTGGGGGGAGGGGGGCGAGTTGGGGGGGGGCGGTGAGGGTGAAGGGATGTGGGCGAGTGGGGGCAGTGGGGGGGGGGGGGAGTGGGGGGAGGGTGGTGGGGAGAGTGGGGGGGGTGGGCGAGTGGGGGGGCGGTGAGGATGAAGAGAGGGGAGTGGGGGACGGGGGCGAGTGGGGGAGTGGGGGGGGGAGTGGGGGGGGGGGGAGTGGGGGGGCGGTGAGGGTGAAGGGAGGGGAGTGGGGGAGGTTGGCGAGTGAAGGGAGAGGAGTGGGGGGAGTGGGGGGGGGTTAGTGGGGGGAGGGGGGCGAGTAGGGGGAGTGGGGGGGGTTGAGTGGGGGGAGGATGAGTGGGGGGGGGTGGTGAGGGTGAAGGGAGTGGTGAGAGTGGGGGAGGTGGGCGAGTGGGTGGAGGGGGGGGGCAAGTGAGGGGAGTAGGGGGAGGGGGGCGAGTGGGGGGCACAGCAGTACAACCCATAACAGACGGCACCTAACGGCTCCACCTCCCACATATGGTGCGAAAGAGTTCAAGAAACAAATACACGACACTAAAATACACTGTACACTACACTACACACTACAATACATTATACACTACATTACAATACACTATACACTACAATACACTATACACTACATTGTACACCATGCTACACTACGATACACTATACACTACATTACAATACACTATACACTACATTACAATACACTATACACTACATTACAATACACTATACACTACAATACACTATACACTACATTGTACACCATGCTACACTACGATACACTACACACTGCACACTAACAACAGGAGCACCCGCCCCCGCTATCCCCACAGCGAATTGGCTCATCTTTGCCCGTGAGTCTCTTGGGCCCATGAGGCCTGTAGGCCCCATGAGGCCTGTGGGCCCATGAGGCCTGTAGGTCCCATGAGGCCTGTGGGCCCATGAGGCCTGTAGGTTCCATGAGGCCGGTGGGCCCCATGAGGCCTGTAGGTCGTATGAGGCCTGTGGGCCCATGAGGCCTGTAGGTCCCATGAGGCCTGTAGGCCCATGAGGCCTGTGGCCCCATGAGGCCTACAGGCCCCATGAGGCCTGTAGGTCCCATGAGGCCTGGGGCCCCGTGAGGCCTGTGGGCCCCATGAGGCCTGTGGGCCCATGAGGCCTGTAGGCCCATGAGGCCTGTGGAACCATGAGGCCTGTGGGCCCCATGAGGCCCGTGGGCCCATGAGGCCTGTAGGCCCATGAGGCCTGTGGAACCATGAGGCCTGCGGCCCATGAGGCCTGTAGGCCCATGAGGCCTGTGGGCCCATGAGGCCTGTAGGCCCATGAGGCCTGTGGAACCATGAGGCCTGTGGGCCCCATAAGGCCCGTGGGCCCCATGAGGCCTGTAGGCCCATGAGGCCTGTAGGCCCATGAGGCCTATGGGCCCATGAGGCCTGCGGCCCATGAGGCCTGTGGGCCCATGAGGCCTGTAGGCCCATGAGGCCTGTGGAACCATGAGGCCTGTGGAACCATGAGGCCTGTAGGCCCATGAGGCCTGTGGAACCATGAGGCCTGCGGCCCATGAGGCCTATGGGCCCGTGAGGCCGGTGGGCCCCATGAGGCCTGTGGGCCCATGAGGCCTATGGGCCCGTGAGGCCGGTGGGCCCATGAGGCCTGTGGAACCATGAGACCTGTGGAACCATGAGGCCTGTGGAACCATGAGGCCTGCGGCCCATGAGGCCTATGGGCCCGTGAGGCCGGTGGGCCCCATGAGGCCTGTGGGCCCATGAGGCCTGTGGGCCCCGCACGGCGTACCGGTGGTGAAGGCGGCCAGGCTGGGGGCGCTGCGAGCGGGGCCCCGCACCGCCGTGGCCGCCACCTCGTAGCGGGGTGAGCGGCGACAGGTGGGTGACGGTGAACCACGTGGAACGGCCTCCCAGCAGGGCACTGCGGGCGGCCCCGGCGCGGCCTGCAGCATCATCAGCATCGTCATCGGGAGTGATATCATCATCGTCAGTAGTAGTATCATCATCAGTAGTGGCAGCATCATCATCATCGGGAGTGATATCATCATCGTCAGCAGCATCATCATCGGGAGTGATATCATCATCGTCAGCATCGTCAGTAGTAGTATCATCATCATCAGTAGTGGCAGCATCATCATCATCAGTAGTAGTATCATCATCAGTAGTGGCATCATCATCGTCATGATCAGTAGTAGTATTATCAGCAGCATCATCATCAGTAGTAGCATCATCATCATCAGTAGTGGCATCATCATCAGCAGCATCATCATCATCAGTAGTAGCATCATCATCATCAGTAGTGGCATCATCATCATCAGTAGTAGCATCATCATCATCAGCATCATCATCAGTAGTAGCATCATCATCATCAGCATCGTCATCATCAGCATCGTCATCATCATCAGTAGTAGCATCATCATCATCAGCATCATAATCAGTAGTAGCATCATCATCGTCAGCATCGTCATCATCATCAGCATCGTCATCCTGGGTTTAACCAGGCTGGATTGTGTGAGGAGCTCACAAATCCTTGAAAGATCTGGGCAAAGTCCCATCGGTGAGCTCCTCCGGCAGGCAAGGCTGCGTTGGCTGGGTCATGTAGCCCGCATGCCCAGCCACCGCATGCCTAAACAGCTTTTGTTCGGCCGGATCGAGGGGGCTAAACGGGCGCGGCACGGGCTAGAAAAGAGATGGAGTGATGTGGTACAGGAGGACGTGGAGCTGAGTGGACTTGCCGATGACTGGTACCAGCGGTGTCAAGATCGGCCTCAGTGGAGGAGGCTCGTGAAGGACGCTACTGGGCAGTTGGAGGCAGTCGCCCTCCAACAACAACGGAGGGCGGAGGAGCGACGCTCACAACAACGAGCGGAGCGCCGGGTGGCTAAAGCACAGCAAGTTGGCACAGTAGGGGGCACAGGTGGTGCATCAGCCAGTCATCTCGGTCATCTCGGTCAGTCGACCCGTGGCACCTGGGTCTGCCCCGTGACCTCCTGCCAGCGGGCGTTCGACACTTCACGTGGCCTCAAGGTGCACGTGGCCTGGCACAAGCGTCGTGGTGACGTCACCGCCACTTAGTGGCGAATGGCGGTTGTTGTTGTTGTGTGTAGGTGTGTGTGTGTGTGTGTAGGTGTGTGTGTGTGTAGGTGTGTGTGTGTAGGCGTGTAGGTGTGTGTGTGTGTAGTTGTGTGTGTGTGTGGAGGTGTGTGTAGGTGTGTGTGTAGGTGTGTGTGTAGGTGTGTGTGTGTAGGTGTGTGTATGTGTAGGTGTGTGTGCAGGTGTGTGTGTAGGTGTGTGTGTGTGTGGAGGTGTGTGTGTGTGTAGGTGTGTGTGTGTAGGCGTGTAGGTGTGTGTGTGTGTAGTTGTGTGTGTGTGTGGAGGTGTGTGTAGGTGTGTGTGTAGGTGTGTGTGTAGGTGTGTGTGTGGAGGTGTGTGTAGGTGTGTGTGTAGGTGTGTGTGTAGGCGTGTGTGTAGGTGTGTGTGTAGGTGTGTGTGTGTGTAGGTGTGTGTGTAGGCGTGTGTGTGTGTAGGCGTGTGTGTAGGTGTGTGTGTGTAGGTGTGTGTGTAGGCGTGTGTGTGTGTAGGTGTGTGGAGGTGTGTGTGTGTGCTCACCTTCCACGTGGGGCGCGTACCACGTGACCCTCACCCCCGTGACACGTGGGCTTGGGGGTGGCCACGTGACCCTGGCAGCCGTGGGGGAGACTTTGGTCACGATCAGAGCCCCCAGGGGTCGTAGCGCTACCGGGGGGGGGGGGGGGCAGCAGTGGAGAGAGCACGCACACAGACAAAGATCACCCGCGTAGCCTCAGCAGACTGTCGGGGCAAGTGCTGCTAGCACCTATGAAGGCTACCGGCACCGCGGCACGCGAGAGGCTGGGTGGCGCACCAGGTAACTTACTTGAGGCTGAGTCGACCTAGGGGGAGACCTAGGGTTTCGAACTCGGGCCTCAGCCGGGTGCGGGGTTCGTAGCGGCGCTAACCACTGCGCCACCGCTCCCCATCACAACCACCAACAACCACCACCACAACGACCACCACCACTACCACCACAGCCACCACCACAACCACCACAACCACCACCACAGCCACCACCACGACCACCACAACCACCACAGCCACTACCACAAGCACCACCACCACCACAACCACCACTACCACCACAGCCACTACCACAAGCACCACAACCACCACCACAACCACCACGACCACCACAACCACCACCACAACCACCACAACCACCACAACAACCACCACACCACGTTCATTCCCAAAATCGCCCGCCGCCCGCAAACATGTACCTAGCCTGGCACCACCACCACCCCGGGTGCCCCATCGTTACCTGTGACGAGGCGGAGGGGGGGCGGCCTGGGTAGGGCTGGTTGTGGTGGGGGGGGGCTCCCCCCCCCTCCACCCCCTCCTCTCTGCGTGACCCCCAGCAGCAGCACCTCGTAGAGAGCTCCCTCGGTGAGCTCCGTCACGACGGCCGAGCGAGCTCCGGCCGGGGCCCAAAGCTCCCTCCATCCCTCGTCGTCGCCACGGTTACCGTCGCCGCCGTCGCCGCCATCCCCGTTGCCACCGTTACCGTCGCCGCCCTCCTCCCGTTCTCCGCCGTAGGCTCCGCCCACTCCGTGACTGGCCACACCCTCTTTGTGCATGGCCCCGCCCACTTTGTGCTTGGCCACGCCTACGCTCTTGCTGGCTCCTCTCACTTTGTACCCGACCACGCCCCCTTCGTGCTTGGCCCCGCCCGCACTCTCGCCGGCTCCTCCCACTTTGTCGCCTGCCCCGCCCACTTCCTCTCCTGCCACCTCCTGATCCTCGTGGAGGGAGCGGTACCGAACGGTGTATGAGTCGAAGGAGAGGTCCCCCGGGAACCAGGAAACGCGGAACGACGTCGCCGTCACCTCGGACGCCGCAAGGCCGATCTGCACGGTGGCGGGCGCCGGTGCCGCCGATGAGCCCGGCGCGGGCGAAGGCCCGGTGCTTGCCGGCACGGCGGTGGGGGACGGGGCGGACGGTGGTCGTGGGCGATGGCGCTGGGACTTCTCCGAGGAGGCTTTCGTCGCGGTTGTCGAAAGGAGGTGGAGGAGGGAGGAGGAGGAGGAGAGGAAGATTCACCGAGGCCCAGAGACTCATCACACAGAGAGACCCACAGACTCACCACACAAAGACCCATAGACTCACACAGAGACCCACAGACTCACACAGAGACCCATAGACTCATCACACAGATACCCATAGACTCATCACACAGAGAGCCAGAGATTCATCACACAGAGAGACCCACAGACTCACCACACAGAGACCCACAGACTCACACAGAGACCCACAGACTCACACAGAGACCCATAGACTCATCACACAGAGAGCCAGAG
Source organism: Lampetra fluviatilis (assembly GCF_964198595.1). Lineage (NCBI taxonomy): Eukaryota > Metazoa > Chordata > Hyperoartia > Petromyzontiformes > Petromyzontidae > Lampetra > Lampetra fluviatilis. The sequence goes on along the minus strand of NC_136342.1, from coordinate 1,242,617 downwards.
ATTCATCACTCAGAGACCCATAGACTCAGCACACAGAGACCCACAAACTCATCACACAGAGACCCACAGACTCGCCACACAGAGACCCACAGACTCACCACACAGAGACCCACAGACTCACTACACATAGACCCACAGACTCACCACACAGAGACCCATAGACTCACACAGAGACCCATAGACTCATCACACAGAGACCCACAGACTAGCCACACAGAGACCCACAGACTCACCACACAGAGACCCACAGACTCACTACACATAGACCCACAGACTCACCACACAGAGACCCACAGACACGATGGTCAGAGCGAGCGACAGAGCAGTGCTGGGGAAGTGAGCGAGCGAGCGAGGGGAGGGAGGGAGCAATGCCGGGCAGGGTTGCAGGATCATTCCGAGATGGGAGGAGGAGGAGCTGGAGGAGTTATTCTTGGCGGCGGTGGCGGTGGTGGTGGAGTTGGTTGCGGTGGACGCATGCGTTGTGGTTTGGGGCAGGCAGGGTCATGCAGTCGCCCATTCCGGGAAAAGCGTTCAGCTCACCGATTCACCCACCTACCCATCCACTCACTCACCCACCAACCCATCCACTCACTCACCTACCTACCCATCCACTTACTCACTCGCCCACCATTCACTCACTCACCCACCTACCCATCCACTCACTCACCTACCTACCCATCCACTCACTCACCCAGCTACCCATCCACTCACTCACCCACCTACCCATCCACTCACTCACCCACCTACCCATCCACTCACTCACCTACCTACCCATCCACTCACTCACCCACCAACCCATCCACTCACTCACCTACCTACCCATCCACTTACTCACTCGCCCACCATTCACTCACTCACCCACCTACCCATCCACTCACTCACCTACCTACCCATCCACTCACTCACCCAGCTACCCATCCACTCACTCACCCACCTACCCATCCACTCACTCACCCACCTACCCATCCACTCACTCACCCACCTACCCATCCACTCATTCACCCACCTACCCATCCACTCACCCACCTACCTACCCATCCACTTACTCACTCGCCCACCATTCACTCACTCACCCACCTACCCATCCACTCACTTACTCAGCTACCCATCCACTCACTCACCCACCTACCCATCCACTCACTCACCCAGCTACCCATCCACTCACTCACCCACCTACCCATCCACTCACTCACCTACCTACCCATCCACTTACTCACTCGCCCACCATCCACTCACTCACCCAGCTACCCATCCACTCACTCACCCACCTACCCATCCACTCACTCACCTACCTACCCATCCACTCACCCACCTACCTACCCATCCACTTACTCACTCGCCCACCATTCACTCACTCACCCACCTACCCATCCACTCACTCACCCACCTACCCATCCACTCATTCACCCACCTACCCATCCACTCACCCACCTACCTACCCATCCACTTACTCACTCGCCCACCATTCACTCACTCACCCACCTACCCATCCACTCACTTACTCAGCTACCCATCCACTCACTCACCCACCTACCCATCCACTCACTCACCCAGCTACCCATCCACTCACTCACTCGCCCACCACTCACTCACTCGCCCACCTACCCATCCACTCACTCACCCACCGACCCATCCATTCACTCGCCCACCTACCCATCCACTCACTCACCCACCTACCCATCCACTCACTCACCTACCTACCCATCCACTTACTCACTCGCCCACCATTCACTCACTCACCCACCTACCCATCCACTCACTTACTCAGCTACCCATCCACTCACTCACCCACCTACCCATCCACTCATTCACCCACCTACCCATCCACTCACTCACCTACCTACCCATCCACTTACTCACTCGCCCACCATTCACTCACTCACCCACCTACCCATCCACTCACTTACTCAGCTACCCATCCACTCACTCACCCACCTACCCATCCACTCACTCACCCACCGACCCATCCACTCACTCGCCCACCACTCACTCACTCGCCCACCTACCCATCCACTCACTCACCCACCCAACTACCCATCCATCAATCCACCCACCCACCCACACATGCACACACTAAGTCACCCACCCACCCCTCCATCCACCCACTGACCCACCCACAAATGTCCACACCAAGTCACCCACCCACTCACCCAGCTCGCTCAACCCACACAAACACACACACAGAGGCACATCCTGACCACATCCCATGCCACGCTGCACCTCTCCGTCCCCATGCAGAGCCGGGCGATGGTGGACAGGGGGTGGCGGAGGAGGGAGGAAGGGAGGTGGTGGTGGAGGTGATGGTGGTGGAGGTGGTGGTGGTGGAGGTGGTGTTGGTGGGGGTGGTGGAGGTGGTGGAGGTGGTGGTGGAGGTGGTGGTGGTGGAGGTGGTGGTGGTGGTGCTGGTGGTGGTGGCGGTGTTTGTGGTGGAGGTGGTGGTGGTGGTGGAGGTGGTGGTGGTGGTGGAGGTGGTGGTGGAGGTGGTGGTGGTGGAGGTGGCGGTGGTGGTAGAGGTGGTGGTGGTGGAGGTGGCGGTGGTGGTGGAGGTGGTGCTGGTGGTGGTGGTGGTGGCGGAGGTGGTGCTGGTGGTGGTGGTGCTGGTGCAGGTGCTGGTGGAGGTGGTGCTGGTGGTGGTGGTGGTGGAGTTGGTGGTGGAGGTGGTGGTGGTGGTGGTGGTGGTGGAGGGGGAGGGGGTCCATAGCCATGCTCCCTCCCGCCAGGATGCCAGGCCGCACGACCGAGACGACCGTTGCCGTGTCCGTGGCTCAGACGTTCAGTGCATCATCAGCATTGCCAGGCTCGCTTGAGCTTTCGCTTCGATGCAACCGAAACTCTGGACCTGGCTCCGACGTTCAGGTCCTCATCAGCATGGCCAGTGGGTTTTGTCTAACGATCCCAAAGCCGGTGAAGCTGCCCGGGTGTTTGTGGACACGGGCCCAAAGAAACTCCAAGAAAAACATTCGCAAGGTCACACTTGCTACATTGGCGCACTTGTTACTAGAGGGTTAAACTCATTTCGTTCGAACTGCTTGTTGTTGTTGTTATTGGCGTGTTTAGTTTGTTTTCCTTCCCCCCGCACTTAGTAGTTGGGCTACGTACGGTGCGAAAGAAGTTCAACGTATACAGACACACACACACATACACAAAGACAAAGATCCCCCGTATAGCCTTAACAGACTGAAGGGGCAAGTGCTGTTAGCGAGCACGTACACACATGCGTACACACACGCGTACACACACACACGTACACACACACACGTACACACACACGCGTACACACATATACACATGTACACACACACACGTACACACACACGCACACACACACACACGTACACACACACACGTACACACACACACGTACACACACACACGTACACACACACACACACACGCGTACACACACACACACACGCGTACACACATACACACATGTACACACACACACGCGCGTACACACACACACGCGTACACACACACGCGTACACACACACGTACACACGTACACACACACACACGTACACACGTACACACACGCGTACACACACACGTACACACACACACACGTACACACGTACACACACACACGCGTACACACACACGTACACACGTACACACACACACGCGTACACACACACGCGTACACACACACGTACACACGTACACACGTACACACGTACACACACACACACGTACACACACACACACGTACACACACACGTACAAAAACAAACCTCACAAACAACACGCGGGCGCGTGGCTCTTACCCGTGGTGACGGACACGCGCATCGCCGGCCCGACCGTGCCGGCTTCGCCATTGTTATCCTCATCAGCAGCCCCGTAGCCATCGTCGTCGTCGTCGCCGCCAACGCCAACGACTCCTTGCACCAGCAGCTGGTACTCGCTCGCCTCGCGCAGCCCGGCAACCACCAGCACGGCCGCCTCGACCGGCACCGTCACCTCCCCTCCGCCTCCGGCTGCCACGCCCACTCTGCCGCTAGCGCCGGCTCCACCCACTCTGACGCCAGCGCTGGCTCCGCCCACTCTCCCGCTAGCGCTGGCTCCGCCCACTCTGACGCCAGCGCTGGCTCCGCCCACTCTGCCGCTAGCGCTGGCTCCGCCCACTCTGACGCCAGCGCTGGCTCCACCCACTCTCTCGCCGGCGCCTCCGCCCACTCTCCCACCAGCGCTGGTTCCGCCCACTCTCTCGCCAGCGCCTCCGGCCACGCCCACCGGCCTGCCGGCACCGCCGCGGGCCCCCGACCCCGACGGCGCCGCCCCCGACGGCCACCAGCGGACGAGCAGCCGGCGCGCGCCGGTGCCGAGGACGCCCGCCGGCTCCCAGGAGAGCGTGAAGCTCGTGTCGTTGACCCGCACCACGGACACGGGGACCGCTCCCGCCCCGTCGCCGTGGTTACCAGGGTCGTGGTAGCCGCGGTCGTCGGGGCGACCGGCGACGTCGCCGTCCTCCAGCGCGTTGTCCAGGAGGTCCTCCTCCGGCTCCGGGGATGACGGAGATGACGGGGGAAGGCCGACGCCGCCGATCGGTTCGTCGCTGCTCGGGGGTCGAATTCGGCGTGCGGGGACAGCGCCACCACCACCACCACCACCGCCTCCACCACCACCACCTCCTCCTCCACCACCACCTCCTCCGTGAGCTCCTCCGTCGCCTCGGCCACCTTCTCCCGCCTTGTCGACGCAGGTGACGGTGCGGATGGAGAGACGGGAGAGCAGCACGGACTCCCAGGCGCTGTCGTCGAAGTCCATGGCGTCTCCCGCGACGTCTCCACCTCCTCCATCGACGGGAGGATCGGTACCCACGGAGGCCGTGGGGGCCGTGGTGGAGGTGGGCACCAGGGCCGGAACCTTCTCTGCCGTCGGCTCGGGCGCCTGGGGGGAGAGGTCAAAGTTCAAAGTTAATTTATTAGGTGTAGCCCTGTGAGCCATTCGGCTCTTGAATCGGGTGCAAGCGCGACGAACAAAAAACAAAAAACACGAACAGGAAAACATCTTAAAGTCACTAAGCACAAACAGAAAATCCAAGTAAATTCTAGATTTGAAGCTTTCGTGTAAAGTCACCATGTAGGTAAAAAATTTAAATTAATAAAAGTACAATAAAAATAAGAAAAAAATCACGACGTTTCGGAGGCAACACAAGCCTCCGTCTTCAGGTGGAACCGTCACAGCACGATTGCTGTATCAAGTGAAGAGAAATTCCAAGAAAACAGTCCTTGTATATGTACTGGTTGAGGGTGGGAGGAGCCAAGGTAGGCCCTGGATATTATTATTGTGAGGCTGAAGCACGCTGTTAGGAATGAGCCTTTGTTGTGTAGACTGGTTGAAAAGAGTTGTTAAGGTGAGGCTGATGTAAAGGTGCGTGTAAATGAGACTGAGCCTTTTGTTATGTAGAGGTGGTGAGGTTGAAACCGCTGTCAGGAATGAGTCTTTGGTGTGTAGACTGGTTGAACTGGGAGGTTCTAAGAGTTGTTAAGGTGTGGCTGATGTAAAGGTGCGGCTGCTGGAATTTCTCTTTACTTGATGCAGCTATCGTGGCTGTGACGGTTCCACCTGACGACGGAAGCTTGTGTTGCCTCCGAAACGTCGTGATTTTCATTACATTTTTATTTCACTTTTATTAATTTTAATTTTTTTACCTACGTGGCGACTTTACCGAAAAAAACCTAAGGATACGGGTCGCTGACCTTGGGGCAGTCGTGTCCGTCGGTGCCCTGGGGGCAGGGCTGGGCCTGCACGGCGGGGATGAGGCAGCCGGGGCCTGTGTAGGCATCTCCGCAGTGGCACACTCCGGAGACGCAGCGGCCTCGACCGCCACAGCCGCCCACACAGCCCGCGTCGGACAATCCGCCCGGAATCAGAACCTTGCGTGGCACGCGCAGCATCAGCAAGGATACTGCGGTCAGTCACCACCGCCGCAACCACCACCACCACCACCGCCACACTGTGCTCAACCACCACCGCCACAACCACCACCACTCACTCACTAACCAACTCACCCACCCACCCACTCACCCATCCACCCACCCACTCACCCACTCACCCACTCACACACCCACCCACCCACTCACTCACTCACTCACCAACCCACCCACCCACTCACCCACCCACTCACCCACCCACTCACCCACCCACCCACTCACTCACCAACCCACCCACCCACTCACCCACCCACTCACCCACACACCCACTCACCCAAACACCCACTCACCCACTCACTCACCCACCTACTCACCCACCCACTCACCCAAACACCCACTCACTCACTCACCCACCCACCCACCCACTCACCCACCCACCCACCCACCCACCCACTCACTCACTCACCCACCCACCCACTCACCCACCCACCCACTCAACTCACCCACCCACCCACTCACCCACCCACATGTTGTGTGGAGGCACAGCTATGTGGAGGTATGAACGGGATGCCTCACAGCACCGTGGGATGATTGATGGATGCGTAGTGACATAGAATCGGTCACATAGCAGCACAGCGCCGGCTGCTGGCAGGGAAGGGGATCTGCAGCTCACAGCAGCCCTGACTGACAGCAGGCCACGTGATAGACCAGAGAGAGGGATCTAGGGGAAAGGTCACGGACGGGGGCACACCGAGAACCCATTGGTAGGTTCCAGAAGCGGGGCGTGGCCGGGGGGCGGAGCCAGGCCACCCCGAGAGTAAAAGAAAGGCCCCGGGAGGGGAGCTCGGGGCTGTCGCGTGGAGCGGGTTCCCAGTCGTTGCCGCTGACGTCTTCACCGTCTCGGCGTCGCCGGTCAGGCGGTCTACCGGCTGTCCCGGCTGGGAACCGTAGCGACGACTGAGTGTTGCCGTCAGTCCTCCTACTCCTAGACTCTCTGAGTCAGTCACTACAGACGCACAGGCATATCCGGGTCAGACCAAGTGCCTTGGTACCTGCGGGGGGCGTCTCAGGGTGCAGTCTGGACCGGTCCATTCAGGCTCACAGGTGCAGGCGCGGGTGTTGGGGTCCAGCGCACCCCTGCCGCTGCATGGGTCTCTCTGCACGGTCTCTCCTGGGGGGGGGGGGGGGGGGGGGTAGAGAGTGGGGGGGGGGGGGTAAGGGGGGAGAGGCGGTTGGGGAGATACGTCATTTCCACGTGTCTTTGCATGTGTGTGCCAGTGTGTGTGTGTGCGTGTGTGTGTGTGTCTACGTGTGTTACCAACGTTTCTTTGCATGTGTGTGCCAGTGTGTGTGTGTGCGTGTGTGTGTGTGTCTACGTGTGTTACCACGTTTCTTTGCATGTGTGCCAGTGTGTGTGTGTGCGTGTGTGTGTCTACGTGTGTGTGTACGTGTGTGTGTACGTGTGTGTGTCTACGTGTGTTATCACGTTTCTTTGCATGTGTGTGCCAGTGTGTGTGTGTGTGCGTGTGTGTGCCTACGTGTGTGCCTACGTGTGTGTGTACGTGTGTGTGTGCGTGTGTGTGTCTACGTGTGTTACCACGTTTCTTTGCATGTGTGTGCCAGTGTGTGTGTGTGCGTGTGTGTGTCTACGTGTGTGTGTACGTGTGTGTGTACGTGTGTGTGTCTACGTGTGTTACCACGTGTCTTTGCATGTGTGTGCCTGTGTGTGTGTGTGTGCGTGTGTGTGTCTACGTGTGTGTCTACGTGTGTGTGTACGTGTGTGTGTGCGTGTGTGTGCCTACGTGTGTTACCACGTTTCTTTGCATGTGTGTGCCAGTGTGTGTGTGTGCGTGTGTGTGTCTACGTGTGTGTGTACGTGTGTGTGTACGTGTGTGTGTCTACGTGTGTTACCACGTGTCTTTGCATGTGTGTGCCTGTGTGTGTGTGTGTGCGTGTGTGTGTCTACGTGTGTGTCTACGTGTGTGTGTACGTGTGTGTGTGCGTGTGTGTGTCTACGTGTGTTACCACGTTTCTTTGCATGTGTGTGCCAGTGTGTGTGTGTGCGTGTGTGTGTCTACGTGTGTGTGTACGTGTGTGTGTACGTGTGTGTGTCTACGTGTGTTACCACGTGTCTTTGCATGTGTGTGCCTGTGTGTGTGTGTGTGCGTGTGTGTGTCTACGTGTGTGTCTACGTGTGTGTGTACGTGTGTGTGTGCGTGTGTGTGCCTACGTGTGTTATCACGTTTCTTTGCATGTGTGTGCCAGTGTGTGTGTGTGCGTGTGTGTGTCTACGTGTGTGTGTACGTGTGTGTGTGCGTGTGTGTGTCTACGTCATTTCCACGTGTCTTTGCATGTGCCTGTGTGTGTGTGTGCGCATGTGTACGTGTGTGTGTGCGTGTGTGTGCGTGTGTGTGTACGTGTGTGTATGTGTGTTACCACGTGGGGAGCGGTGGTGTAGCGGTTAGCGCGCTGCACTATGAACCCGGCGACACGGGTTCGATTCCCGCTCACGGCCAACACCAGTGACGATTATCTGAACCGGATCTGGGCCTCCCCGAGGTCGACTCAGCCTCAAATGAGTACCTGGTGCGGTGTGTAAACATTGCCACTAGGGAGACAAAGGCGGCCGGGCGTGGTGTTGGCCACCCACCCCCTCGTGTGCCGTGCCGGCCTTCATAGGTGCTCGCTAACAGCACTTGCCCCTACAGTCTGTTAAGGCTATACGGGAGATCTTTATCTTTGTGTATGTGTGTGTGTACGTGTGTGTCTACATGTGTTGCCACGTGTCTTCGCATGTGTGTGCCATCTCGGTCATCTCAGTCAGTCGACACGTGGCACCTGCTGGGTCTGCCCCGTGACCTCCTGCCAGCGGGCGTTCGACACTTCACGTGGCCTCAAGGTGCACTTGGCCTGGCACAAGCGTCGTGGTGACGTCACCGCCACTTAGTGGCGAATGGCGGTTGTTGTTGTTGTTGTGTGTACGTGTGTTCCACGTGTTTTCGCGTGTGTGTGCCAGTGTGTGTGCAAGTGTGTGTGCAAGTGTGTGTGCAAGTGTGTGTACGTGTGTGTGTCTACGTGTGTTACCACGTGTCTTCGCATGTGTGTGCGCGCGTGTGTGTGTACGTGTGTGTGTACGTGTGTGTGTGTCTACGTGTGTTACCACGTGTCTTCGCATGTGTGTGCACGCGTGTGTGTGCATGTGTGTACGTGTCTGTGTGTACGTGTGTGTGTACGTGTGTGTGTGTCTATGTGTGTGTGTGTTTGTGTGTGTGTGTGCCAGTGTGTGTGTACGTGTCTGTGTGTACGTGTGTGTGTACGTGTGTGTGTGTCTACGTGTGTTACCACGTGTCTTCGCATGTGTGTGCCAGTGCGTGTGTGGGGAGCGGTGGTGGTGTAGCAGTCACCAGGCTGCGCTACGACTCCGACTTCGATCCCCGCTCAAGGCTCCCTACACCACGGCCAGTGACTGGCAGTGCCTCAACCGGTGCCGGGCCCTCCCTTAGGTCGACTCAGCCTCAAATGACGACCTGGTGCTCCCCCCCCCCCCGTGTGCCCCTTGTGTATCCCCCCCAACTCCCCCATCAGCCTCCTCCCCCCCGTGCCCCCCCGTGCCCCCCCTGTGCCCCCTCCCCCCCCATGTGCCCCCCCTCTCCCCCATGCCCCCCCCGTGCCCCCCCCGTGTGCCCCCCCCCGTGCCCCCCATGCCCCCCGTGCCCCCCTCTCCCCCGTGCCCCCCCCGTGCCCCCCGTGCCCCTCCCCCCGTGTACCCCCCCCCATGCCCCCTCCCCCCGTGCCCCCCCCGTGCCCCCCGTGCCCCTCCCCCCGTGTACCCCCCCCCATGCCCCCTCCCCCCGTGCCCCCCCCGTGCCCCCCGTGCCCCTCCCCCCGTGTGCCCCCCCCCCGTGCCCCCCGTGTCCCCCAGTGCCCCCCGTGTCCCCCAGTGCCCCCCGTGTCCCCCAGTGCCCCCCGTGCCCCCCCCCCGTGCCCCCCCGTGCCCCCCCCGTGCCTCCCGTGCCCCTCCCCCCGTGTGCCCCCCCCCCGTGCCCCCCGTGCCCCCCGTGTCCCCCGTGTCCCCCAGTGCCCCCCGTGCCCCCCCCGTGCCCCCCCGTGCCCCCCCGTGCCCCCCGTGCCCCTCCCCCCGTGTGCCCCCCCCCCCGTGCCCCCCGTGCCCCCCGTGTCCCCCGTGTCCCCCAGTGCCCCCCGTGCCCCCCCCGTGCCCCCCCCGTGCCCCCCCCGTGCCCCCGTGTCCCCCAGTGCCCCCCGTGCCCCCCGTGCCCCCACCTGTGAGCTCCATGCGCTCGCCACCGCAGGCTCCGTTCCCGCCGCTGCAGCAGGCCGAGGGTACGGAGCAGAGGGCACGGAGCGAGGCGACCTCGCCCTCCAGCAGCTCCAAGCGCGCCAGCAGTCCCGCCGCCTGCAACCACCCAGCAGTAGCAGTAGCAACATCATCAGTAGCAGCAACAGTAGCAGCAGCAGTAGCAACATCATCAGTATTAGCAACATCATCAGTAGCAGCAACAGCAGCAGTAGCAGCAGTAGCAGTAGTAGCAGTAGCAGCAGCAGCAGTAGTAGCAGCAGCAGTAGCAGTAGTAGCAGCAGTAGTAGCAGTAGTAGCAGCAGTAGTAGCAGCAGCAGTAGTAGCAGTAGCAGCAGCAGTAGTAGCAGCAGTAGCAGTAGTAGCAGTAGTAGTAGCAGTAGCAGCAGCAGTAGTAGCAGCAGCAGTAGTAGCAGTAGCAGCAGCAGTAGTAGCAGCAGTAGTAGCAGCAGTAGTAGTAGTAGTAGCAGCAGTAGTAGCAGTAGTAGCAGCAGTAGTAGTAGTAGTAACAGTAGCAGTAGCAGTAGTAGCAGCAGCAGTAGTAGTAGTAGCAGTAGCAGCAGCAGTAGTAGCAGCAGTAGTAGTAGTAGCAGTAGTAGCAGTAGTAGTAGTAGCAGTAGTAGTAGTAGCAGCAGCAGTAGCAGTAGTAGCAGTAGTAGTAGTAGCAGTAGTAGCAGTAGTAGTAGTAGCAGTAGTAGCAGTAGCAGCAGTAGTAGCAGCAGTAGCAGCAGTAGCAGCAGCAGTAGCAGCAGTAGCAGCAGTAGTAGTAGTAGCAGCAGCAGTAGTAGTAGCAGCAGCAGCAGTAGTAGCAGCAGTAGTAGTAGCAGCAGCAGCAGTAGCAACAGCATCAGCAGCAGTACCAACAGTAGCAGCATCATCAACAGTAGTATCATCAACATCATCATCATCAGCATCATCATCATCAGCATCATCATCAGCATCATCATCAGCATCGTCATCATCAGCATCATCAGCATCATCATCATCAGCATCATCATCAGCATCGTCATCATCATCATCAACTCCCACCGTGTGGGTCCCATCAACGCCCTCAACCAAGGCCGACAGCTGACACCGCCTGCGACGTCACAACATGGCGCCTGTGACGTCACAACATGGCGCCTGTGACGTCACAACATGGCGCGCATCGACATCCCCACATGGCGCTTGCGACGGTCACCACGCGGTGCCTGTGACGTCACAACATGGCGCCTGTGACGTCACAACATGGCGCGCATCGACATCCCCACGTGGCGCTTGCGACGGTCACCACGCGGTGCCTGTGACGTCACCACGTGGTGCGCAGTGACGTCACAACGACTCCCACCACCACCTCACCCACCTGCTCGTTGTACTGCCTCTGCTGCTGCTGCTGCTGCTGGTGATTGCCGCAGGGAACCGGCGGAACGACCACGCGATGGGTGAACACCGCTCCTGCGCCTCCCTCCACCGTCCTCGCCGCTCCACCATCACCACCACCACCACCGCCACCATCGCCGCCACCACCGCCATCTCCGGCAGCGGAGGCGCACTCGGAACCTCCGACGTTGATGTTGTAGACGTGGTGGAACACCATCCGCTTGCCGCCATCGTCGGCATCGTCCGCCTCCAGCTGATGCTGCTGCTGCTGCTGATGCTGTTTGCCGGGCATCCCGCGAGCGTCTTTCGCGAGGAGCGCCAGCGAGCAAGCCGGCAGCGAGAGCAGCGCCAGCGTCACCAGCAGCGAACGCGGCCGCGGGGACGGTGCCACGCGGCGGCGAAGAGATGGAGCCATGGGGTCGGAGTGGCGGGTCGACTCGGCGGACTGTCCCGCTCTGCTCTGTTGACTCGCCCTTAAGTTTCACAACTAATTGTATTAACTAGTTTTAAATTTAGTGACTTTACCAACTAACTATGTTAATTAGTTCTTAAATTTAGTGGCTTTACCAGCTAACTATATTAACTAGTTCTTAACTTTAGTGGCTTTTCCAACTAACTATATTAACTAGTTCTTAACTTTAGTGGCTTTTCCAACTAACTATATTAACTAGTTCTTAACTTTAGTGACTTTCCAACTAACTAAATTTTCTTAACTTTAGTGGCTTTACCAACTAACTATATTAACTAGCTCTTCACTTTAGTGACTAGCTCTTAAATGTCAACGATATCTCCACTAGTAATTGTCTCACAGAGAGTAAATCTCACCCTCACCGCACCACCAATCACTCTCACCTCACCAATATTATCTCTCAACTCACTCTCTCCTCACCTCTCTCCTCACTAATTCCTCACCCCTCTCCTCACCCACACAGCGTTAGTGGCTGTCTGTCACACGCTCTCTGTCTCTCTGTCTCTCTCTCTCTCTCTGCCTGTCTCTCCTCTCTGTCTGTAGCCCCGCAAAATGTCCTCACCTTACGCACCTCCTCACCACCTCCTCACCACCTCCTCACCACCACCTCCTCATCATCCCCAGCATCCTCACCCGCTCGCTCACAATAAAAAATATCCCCTCTGTCTGTGTGTCTCTCTCTGTATCTCTGTGTGCCTCTCTCTGTATCTCTGTGTGTGTGTCTCTCTGTCTCTGTGTGTGTCTCTCTCTCTCTCTGTCTGTGTGTCTCTCTATGTGTGTGTGTCTCTCTCTGTGTGTCTCTCTCTGTGTGTGTCTCTCTCTGTATCTTTGTGTCTCTCTCTGTGTGTGTCTCTCTCTCGGTGTCTCTCTCTGTATCTCTGTGTCTCTCTCTGTGTGTGTCTCTCTCTCTGTCTCTGTGTGTCTCTCTCTGTCTCTGTGTGTGTCTCTGTCTGCTCTCTGTGTGTGTCTCTCTGTGTGTCTCTCTCTGTATCTCTGTGTCTCTTTCTCTCTGTCTCTCTCTCTCTCTGTGTCTCTCTCTCTCTGTGTCTCTCTCTCTACGCGTCTCTCCCCGTCTCTCCTCGTCTGTCTGTCTCTCTCTCTCGCTCTAGACGAATGCCATCACTTCCCGCTCATGCAAGTCGCGTGTTCCCTCTGTCTCTTCCCCACTCCCAGCCTGGCCGGACTTGATAAAGCGGAGCTTTGGGCGTGGGTGCGTGGGTGCGTGGGTGTGTGGGTGTGTGCGTGGTTCAGGACGGGCGTACAAGTTGCAGGATGTGTGTGCGTGTGTGTAGCTGGATGTGTGTGTGTGCGTGTGTCTGTGTGTAGCTGTGGTGAAGGTTTGGTTGGTAGGTGTGTGTGTGTGCCTATGTCCCTGTGTGTGTATATGTGAGGATGTGTGTGTGTATGTAGCTGGGTTAGGTTGTCTGTGTGTGTGCGTATGTGTGTAGGTGTGGGTGCTCGCTAGCAGCACTTGCCCCGGCAGTCTGTCAAGGCTACACGGGGGATCTTTGTCTTTGTGCCCGCGTGTCCGCGCCCAATGTTCAGCCTGCGAGAGGAGACAAATATATAATTATTTAATTATTATCAATTTTTTTATTAGCACCAACCACACAACAACAACCGCCATTCGCCACTAAGTGGCGGTGATGTCACCACGACACTTGTGCCAGGCTGGGTACACGTTGAGGCCACGTGAAGTGTCGAACGCCCGCTGGCAGGAGGTCACGGGGCAGACCCAGCATGTGCCACGGGTCGACTGACTGAGATGACCGAGATGACTGGCTGATGCACCACCTGTGCCCCCTACTGTGCCAACTTGCTGTGCTTTAGCCACCCGGCGCTCCGCTCGTTGTTGTGAGCGTCGCTCCTCCGCCCTCCGTTGTTGTTGGAGGGCGACTGCCTCCAACTGCCCAGTAGCGTCCTTCACGAGCCTCCTCCACTGAGGCCGATCTTGACACCGCTGGTACCAGTCATCGGCAAGTCCACTCAGCTCCACGTCCTCCTGTACCACATCACTCCATCTCTTCTCTAGCCCGTGCCGCCAATCTTGACACGGCTGGTACCACCTGTGCCCCCTAATGTGATAGCCACCACTACCACCATCACCGCCACTGCCACCACCACCACCGCCACTACCGCCGCCACTACCAGATATAAGGACGATACAAACACCGTGGTTCTGGTGGTTACCACGACATCACCGAAATCAGCCACGGTCCACTTAGAGGGGAGTCATCGTCTTACGAACACCCCCACTTACGAACACACCCCCACTTACGAACACCCCCACTTACGAACACACCCCCACTTACGAACACCCCCACTTACGAACACCACCCCCACTTACGAACACCCTCACATACGAACACACCCCGTACTGACGAACACCCCCCCACTTACGAACACCCCCCACTTACGAACACCACCCCCACTTACTAACATCACCCCCACTAACGAACACCCCCTCCCCCACTTACGAACACCCCCCCCCCCCCACTTACGAACATCCCGCACTTACGAACACCCCCACTTACGAACACCCCCACTTACGAACACCCCCACTTACGAACACCCCTCACTTACGAACAACCCCACTTACGAATACACCCCGTACTGACGAACACCACCCCCACTTACGAACACCCCCCACTTATGAACACCACCCCCACTTACGAACACCCCCCACTTATGAACACCACCCCCACTTACGAACACCCCCCCCCCCCCCCCACTTACGAACACCCCGCACTTACGAACACCCCTCACTTACGCAATCCCCCCAGGTACGAACACCCCCACTTACGAACGCACCGCACTTACGAAAACACCCCCACTTACGAACACCCCCACTTACGAACACCCCTGATTTGCGCAGACCCCGGCACTTACGAACACCCCCCGACCTACGAACACCCCCACTTACGAACACATCCCGCACTTACGAACACCACCCCGACTTGAGAACACCACCCCCACTTACGAACACCCCGCACTTATGAACATTCCTCACTTACGCAGACCCCGCACTTATGAACACACCCCTACTTATGACCACACCCCTACTTATGAACACACACCGCACTTACGAACACACCCCGCACTTACCAACACCACAATCTTCCGTTGTTATTATCATTTTTTTCTTTAACCAGACGTAACACATTTCAAAACGCCGACCCAACGGGCTGTTTGACTAGGGCACATTTATTGTGTTTCCACTCCGAACGGACCCCCCAGGGGACAAAATTTGTGTTCGTACGTCGAGGACTGCCTCGGACTTGGCTAGAACGGTCGCTGTTGACCAGCCAGCGCCGCTGCTGTTGCTGCTGCGAGAGACAAAGCCAAAGATGCCCCAGATAGCCTTCAAAAGGCTGTGGTGGTGGTGATGATGATGATGGTGGCGATGATGGTGGTGATGGTGATGATGGTGGTGATGGTGATGATGGTGGTGATGATGATGATGGTGGTGATGATGGTGGCGATGGTGATGATGGTGGTGATGATGATGATGGTGGTGATGATGGTGATGATGGTGATGGTGGCGATGATGATGATGGTGGTGATGGTGATGATGGTGGTGATGGTGATGATGGTGGTGATGATGATGATGGTGGTGATGATGGTGGCGATGGTGATGATGGTGGTGATGATGATGATGGTGGTGATGATGGTGATGATGGTGGTGATGATGGTGGTGGTGATGGTGGCGATGATGATGATGGTGGTGATGGTGATGATGGTGGTGATGGTGATGATGGTGATGATGATGATGGTGGTGATGGTGATGATGGTGGTAATGATGGTGATGATGGTGGTGATGATGGTGGTGGTGATGGTGGCGATGATGATGATGGTGGTGATGATGGTGATGATGGTGGTGATGATGGTGATGATGGTGGTGATGATGGTGGTGGTTACGTCATGCCCCTACCCCCACACCACCCACCCACCAAATAAATACACATGATGGCACAAATTTGTAACGAGACGCGAATTAGGAGCCCCGCAAATGAGCGCCGCGATTGGAACCATACCGAGCAGCCCCCCCCCCACACCCCACACACCCCACACACCCCACACACCCCACACACACCCCACACACACACCACACACCACACACCCCACACACCCCACACACACCCCACACACACACCACACACACCACACACACCACACACACCCCACACACACCACACACCACACACCACACACCACACCCCACACACACACCACACACACACACACCACACACACCACACACACCACACACACCACACACACACCACACACACCACACACACCACACACACCACACACACCACACACACACACCACACACACATCACACACACCCCACACACCCAACACACACCCCACACACCCACACACACCACACCACACACACACCACACACCCCCCACACCACACCCCCCCACACCACACCCCCACACACCACACACCCCCCACACACCACACACCCCCACCACACACCCCCCACCCCACACACCCCCACACACACCCCACACACACCCCACACACACCCCACACACACCCCACACACCCCCACCCCACACACCCCTCACACACACCCCACACACACCCCACACACCCCCCACACACACAACTGGATGAAGATCAATGTGATGGTGGTCGTGGTGGTGGTGATGTCTCCTCTACCCCTGCGTGTGTTCTCTAAGTCCACGTGGCTCCCCTCTCTCTCTCTCTCTGGTTCTCTCAGTGTAAATTCCAGGCATCCCACGCAACGCTGGCTACTTTTCAGCCAAATGTTTTAAATTTTCTCCGTCAATCGCCATCGCCACGCATCCCCGAGTCAAAACAACGCAACGCCACTGACTCTCTCGCCCTGCTTTGGAATTTTAGCCGTGCCTCCTTCCATGGTTCAGAGGGCCAAGTTTTCCAGCAGTCGATAGACCCTGGCTGATGATGTGTTTGGCAGTAGGTACAGCGGTAGTAGCAGCAGCAGCGGCAGCAGCAGGAGTTGTATTTAATGCAGTCGTTGTTGTAGTTACTGCAGCTGCTGCTGTTGTAGTTACTACATAGTTGTTGTAGTTACTGCAGCAGTTTTTGTAGAAGTTTGAGGTTTTTGTTGTTGGTAGAGGGCCTGGCATTGAAACGGGCTCTATCATGGAAACCACGTGCAGATGTGTAGACGCAGCGTGGGAGACGTCTGTAGCACAGGCCAGAAGCAGTGACTCCCCACACACACACAGACACACATACACACACACACATACACACAACCACCCACACACACATACACACACACATACACACACACTCTCTCACACACATACACACAACCACCCACACACACATACACACACACATACATACAGACACACACACACATACACACAACCACCCACACACACATACACACACACATACACACACACACTCTCTCACACACATACACACACACATACACACACACACTCTCACACACACACACATACACACACTCTCACACACACACTCTCACACACACACAACCACCCAGACACACACAACCACACACACACACATATGCACACATACACACACCCACACACACTTTCACCCACACACACACAGACCCACACACACTCTCACACACTCTCACCCACACACACATACACACATACACCCACATACACACAACCACACCCACCCACACACACCCCCACACACAAACACACATACAACACCCGCCATTCGTCACTAAGTGGCGGTGACGTCACCACGACGCTTGTGCCAGACCATGTGCACCTTGAGGCCACGTGAAGTGTCGAACGCCCGCTGGCAGGAGGTCACGGGGCAGACCCAGCAGGTGCCACGGGTCGACTGACCGAGATGACCGAGACGACTGGCTGATGCACCACCTGTGCCCCCTACTGTACCACCTTGCTGTGCTTTAGCCACCCGGCGCTCCGCTCGTTGTTGTGAGCGTCGCTCCTCCGCCCTCCGTTGTTGTTGGAGGGCGACTGCCTCCAACTGCCCAGTAGCGTCCTTCACGAGCCTCCTCCACAGAGGCCGATCTTGACACCGCTGGTACCAGTCATCGGCAAGTCCACTCAGCTCCACGTCCTCCTGTACCACATCACTCCATCTCTTCTCTAGCTCGTGCCGCGCCCGTTTAGCCCCCTCGATCCGGCCAAACAGAAGCTGTTTAGGCATGCGGTGGCTGGGCATGCGGGCTACATGACCCAGCCAAAGCAGTCTTGCCTGCCGGAGGAGCTCACCGATGGGACTTTGCCCAGATATTTCACCCACCCACACACACACTCACTCGCATACACACACCCACACTGACACACAACCACACACATACCCCCACACACACACCCATAAAGACAAAGATCCCCCGTGTAGCCTGTAACAGACTGTTGGGGCAAGTGCTGTTAGCGAGCAGCACCTATGAAGGCTACCGGCACTGTGACACACACAGAGGGGTGGGTGGCCAGCACCATGCCCGGCCGCCTTTGTCTCCCCAGTGGCGATGTTTACTACACACACAGCACCAGGTACTCATTTTAGGCTGAGTCAACCTAGGGGAGGCCCAGGACCGGTTCAGATAATCGTCACTGGGTGGTGTTGGTGGCCGTGAGCGGGAATCGAACTCGGGTCGCCGGGTTCATAGGGCGGTGTAGCGCTAACCGCTGCGCCACCGCTCCCCACACCATCATTATCACCACCACCATCACCACCACCATCACCACCACCACGAACATCACCACCACCATCATCATCACCACCACCATCACCACTATCATCACCATCACCACCAACAACATCACCACCACCACCATCATCACCACCACGAACATCACCACCACCATCATCATCACCACCACCATCACCACTATCATCACCATCACCACCAACAACATCACCACCACCACCATCATCACCACTACCACCACCATACCACCACCATCACCACCAACATCACCACCACCATCATCATCATCACGACCACCATAATCATCACCACCATCACCACTATTATCATAATCACCACCATCATCATCACTTCCATCATCAGTACCACCACCACCATCATCAACCATCATCATCATCACTACCACCACCATCATCACCACCACTACCACCACCATCATCAACCATCATCATCACTACCACCATCACCACCACTACCACCACCATCATCAACCATCATCATCACTACCACCATCACCACCACTACCACCACCATCATCAACCATCATCATCACTACCACCATCACCACCACTACCACCACCATCATCAACCATCATCATCACTACCACCATCATCATCACTACCACCATCATCACCACTACCACCTCCATCATTAACCGTCATCATCACGAGCGTGTGGGTGGGTGAGTGAGTGGGTGAGTGGGCGGGTGAGTGGTTGGGTGGGTGAGTGGGTGGGTGAGTGGGCAGGTGAGTGGTTGGGTGGGTGAGTGGGTGGGTGAGTGGATGGGTGAGTGGGTGAGTGGGTGCGTGAGTGGGTGGGTGGGTGAGGGAATGTGTGAGTGAGCGAGTGGATGGGTGGGTGAGTGGGCAGGTGTGTTTTTGCGTAGGTGAGTGAGCGAGTGGGTGGGTGGGTGAGTGGTCAGGTGAGTTTTTCCGTAGGTGAGTGAGCGAGCGGGTGGGTGAATGGGGGGGGGGTGAGCGAATACGTGACGGGATATTCTATGAGGTCGTCTCCAAATAAATCACGAAGGCGCTGACAGATCTTAAGAAGGAAAATCATGTTATCTAAACACACGCTCACACACAAAGACAAAGATCCCCGTGTAGCCTGTACCAGGCTGTAGGGGCAAGTGCTGTTAGCGAGTAGCAGCACCTATGAAGGCTGGCACTGTGGCACACGAGGGGGTGGGTGGCCAGCACCACGCCCGGCCGCCTTTGTCTCCCCCAGTGACGATGTTTACTGCACACACAGCAACAGATAACTCATTTCAGGCTGAGTCGACCCAGGGGAGGCACCAGGACCCGGGTTCAGATAATCGTGAGCGGAAATCGAACTGATAACAGCGGCGAATATCTGAAGCGGGTCCTGTCCTTACACCTAGGTCGACTCAGCCTCAAATGAGTTACCTGGTGCTGTGTGTGCAGTAAACGTCGCCACTGGGAGAGACAAAGGCGGCCGGGCGTTGTGGTGCTGCTGGTCACGTCACCCCCTCTGTGGGGTGCTGCTTGCTAACAGCACTTGCCCCAGCAGTCTGTTGGAGGCTACACGGGGGATCTTTGTCTTTGTGTGTGTGTGAGCGTGTGTTTAGATAACATGATTTTTCTTCTTAAGATCTGTCAGCGCCTTCGTGATTTATTTGGAGACGATCTCATAGAATATTTACATTACCACGTGGTGATGATGGTGATTGTGATTGTGATGATGATGATGGTGATAGTCATTGTGATGATGATGATGGTGATTGTGATGATGATGATGATGGTGATTGTGATGATGATGATGATGGTGATGATGATGATAGTGATTGTGATGATGATGGTGATGATGATGATGGTGATGATAGTGATGATGATGATGGTGATGATGATGATAGTCATTGTGATGATGATGGTGATTGTGATGGTGATGATAGTGATGATCCACTATCGTTGAGCCATCATCCGTGATGTGCAGGTCTCCTCTGAAACACAGCTACACACAGCACCTCCCCTTGAGTCCTCACACGTGGTGACAATAAAATAAAAACTCCACAGATCAGTTGCAGACTCGGGCCGTCGGGTGACACGGCTGGGCGCGCTAACCGCTGTGCCACCGCTCTCCCACCTCCACATCACCTCCCCACCGTGCCGTGTCTAAGCAGCACCTCTGTTATGAATAATACTTCACGATTATCGTTTAAGATTCCCGTAAATGACGACTGCTGGCTGGTTCAGTGTCTGTGTGTCGGCGTCTGCGATGGATTGAACTCAGAGACACCCGAAGAGGCGATTTCTTATTGCAATTGGCAGAGTTCCAATTCAATGCAAAGCTCCCCCGTGTAGCCTTAACGGACTGTTGGGGCAAGTGCTGTTAGCGAGTAGCACCTATGAAGGCCGGCACGGCACACGAGGGGGTGGGTGGCCAGCACCACGCCCGGCCGCCTTTGTCTCCCCAGTGGCGATGTTGACTATACAACGCACCAGGTAACTAATTTGAGGCTGAGTCGACCTAGGGGAGGCCCAGGACCGGTTCAGATAATCGTCACTGGTTTTGATCCGTGAGTGGGAATCGAACTCGGGTCGCCAGGATCGTAGCTGCAGCGTAGCGCTAACCACTACACCACCGCTCCCCAACAACAACAACCGCCATTCGCCACTAAGTGGCGGTGACGTCACCACGACGCTTGTGCCAGGCCATGTGCACCTTGAGGCCACGTGAAGTGTCGAACGCCCGCTGGCAGGAGGTCACGGGGCAGACCCAGCAGGTGCCATGAGTTGACTGCTGTGCCAGGCTAGGTGCAGGAGGAGGTCACGAGACTGACCCAGCAGGTGCCATGGGTTGACTGCTGTGCCAGGCTAGGTGCAGGAGGAGGTCACAGGACAGACCCAGCAGGTGCCGTGGGTTGACTGCTGTGCCAGGCTAGGTGCAGGAGGAGGTCACGAGACTGACCCAGCAGGTGCCATGGGTTGACTGCTGTGCCAGGCTAGGTGCAGGAGGAGGTCACGAGACTGACCCAGCAGGTGCCATGGGTTGACTGCTGTGCCAGGCTAGGTGCAGGAGGAGGTCACAGGACAGACCCAGCAGGTGCCATGGGTTGACTGCTGTGCCAGGCTAGGTGCAGGAGGAGGTCACAGGACAGACCCAGCAGGTGCCATGGGTTGACTGCCGTGCCAGGCTAGGTGCAGGAGGAGGTCACAGGACAGACCCAGCAGGTGCCATGGGTTGACTGCTGTGCCAGGCTCAGTGCAGGAGGAGGTCACGGGACAGACCCTGCAGGTGCCACGGGTCGACTGACTGAGACGAGTGGCCGATGCACCACCTGTGCCCCCTACTGTGCCAACTTGCTGTGCTTTAGCCACCCGGCACTCCGCTCGTTGTTGTGAGCATCAATCCTTTGCCTCCAACTGCCCAGTAGCAGCGTCCTTCACGAGCCTCCTCCACAGAGGCCGATCTTGACACCGCTGGTACCAGTCATCGGCAAGTCCACTCAGCTTCACGTCCTCCTGTACCACATCACTCCATCTCTTCTCTAGCCCGTGACGCGCCCGTTTAGCCCCCTCGATCCGGCAAAACAAAAGCTGTTTAGGCATGCGGTGGCTGGGCATGCGGGCTACATGACCCAGTCAACGCAGCCTTGCCTGCCGGAGGAGCTCACCGATGGGGCTGTGTCCAGATCTTTCAAGGATTTGTGAGCTCCTCACACAATCCAGCCTGGTTAAACCCACGATGCATCGTAGCCAGGCCAGCCTAAATGTTTCTAACCGGCGAAAGTGTTCCATTAGGGGGGTCCACGTTTCGCTAGCGTAGAGAAGGGAAGGCATAACTGTGGCCAAAAAGACTCAAAGCTTCGTGCGGAGCGACAGACCAGGTAGCTTCCACACAGCAGCATGACACAGCCGATGAAAGATATATTGCGGTTTGACTGATTGGGAGTGAGACCTCTGCTGTCAAACCAGAGCCGGTCATGAGCACACTGTTCATGTATGGGTAACTCTCCACTCTCTCCACAACTGCCCCATCACCAATTGGGAGTTGTGGGGGTGGAGTGTCTGATGGTACAAAATACCCAGGCAGGTGCTTAGTTTTGGTGGGGGTGATGGTAAGGCCCCACCTCTTTGTG
>NC_136342.1:1189816-1214816 GCF_964198595.1 Lampetra fluviatilis | reverse complement strand
CGTTTGTGCACAAACTGCCCTACGTGACATCATAACAACAGTCTGGGCCACTGGACGGGTTCCGCAGGACTGGAAGAATGCCCTGGTGGGTCCCCCTCTTTAAGAAGGGAAACCACACAGACTGTAACAACTACAGGGGCATCTCACTCCTCAGTGTGCCGGGAAAAGTCCTGCCAAGGATTATCCAACACCGCCTTGCCAGGCACGCTGAGGAGAGGCTTGCTGAGGAGAGAGGCTTGCGGAGCCCCAAAGTGGTGTCAGGAAAGGGCGGTCCTGCACAGAAGCCATATTTTCTATCCATTTGCTACAGCAGAGGTGTAGGGAATTCCAACAAGACCTACATCTCTGCTTTATTGACCTGGTCAAAGCCTATGATACCATCAGTAGGCCTGGGCTCTGGGTTGTTCTTCGTGCTTTCAGAGACCCTGACCCGCTGCTCACGATCATTAAGGACCTTCATGATGGTGAGCGGGCCCGGGTAAAACTACGTGACCGGGAGTCGGAGCCATTCCCTGTTCACCTTGGGGTGCGACAGGCATGTCCTTTGGCTCCAACATTATTTAACATCTATTTCGACCACGTAGTTCGTGAAGCCTTCGATGGCTGTATCGGAGGAATTTCCATCTGGTACAGATACAATGGGAGGCTGATCGATGCCCGGGTGTGGTCAAGGGATGCCTCCCTATTGGTCAACCACGTTATGTATGCCGATGATCTGGTGATTGCTGCTCATTCAGAGGAGGAGTTGGAGGCGCTGCTGCTGAGACTGGAGCGTGCCACTAAGAGGTGGGGCCTTGCCATCAGCCCCACCAAAACTAAGCACCTGCCTGGGTATTTTATACCATCGGACAATCTACCCCCACAACTCCCAATTGGTGATGGGGCAGTTGTGGAGAGAGTGGAGAGATTCCCATACCTGGGCAGTGTGCTCATGACCGGCTCCGGTTTAACAGCAGAGGTCTCACTCCGAATCAGTCGAGCGGCAAAATCTTTTCATCAGTTGCGTAATGCTGTGTGGAAGCTACCTGGTCTGTCGTTCCGCACAAAGCTTCAGGTCTTCTCAGCCACGGTCATTCCCTCCCTTCTCTACGCTTGCGAAAGATGGACCCCCTTAATGGAACATCTTCGCCGGTTCGAAACATAAACATTTAGGCTGGCCTGCCTACGAGCTCACAAATCCTTGAAAGGTCTGGACAAAGTCCCATCGGTGAGCTCCTCTGGCAGGCAAGGCTGCGTTGGCTGGGTCATGTAGCCCGCATGCCCAGCCACCGCATGCCTAAACAGCTTTTGATCGGCCGGATCGAGGGGGCTAAACAGGCACGGCACGGGCTAGAGAAAAAATGGAGTGATGTGGTACAGGAGGACGTGGAGCTGAGTGGACTTGCCTATGACTGGTACCCGCGGTGTCAAGATCGGCCTCTGTGGAGGAGGCTCGTGAAGGACGCTACTGGGCAGTTGGAGGCAGTCGCCCTCCAACAACAACGGAGGGTGGAGGAGCGACGCTCACAACAACGAGCGGAGCACGGGGTGGCTAAAGCACAGCAAGTTGGCACAGTAGGGGGCACAGGTGGTGCATCAGCCAGTCATCTCGGTCATCTCGGTCAGTCGACCCGTGGCAACTGGGTCTGCCCCGTGACCTCCTGCCAGCGGGCGTTCGACACTTCACGTGGCCTCAAGGTGCACATGGCCTGGCACAAGCGTCGTGGTGACGTCACCACCACTTAGTGGCGATTGGCGGTTGTTGTTGTTGTTGTGTGTGCATCTGTCTGTGTGTGTGGTCAGGCGTGGTGCTGGCCACCCACCCCCTGGTGTGCCGTACAGGCCTTCGTAGGTGTTACTCGCTAACAGCACTTGCCCACAGTCTGTCACAGGCTACACGAGGGATCTTTGTCTTTGTGTACACAAGCCCAATGACAATGGCAAGCTGCGTCCTATGTTTGGATCGAGCCGCGTAAACAACTCCGAGGAGAGAACGAGGCGCCGCGTGGCAGAAACAACCCCCTACCTCCTCGTGGTGCCGGACGGGCAACGCTGCCGTGGGAAGTGCTGTATGGAGGGAAAGGGCAAATTACGATTGGCCTTTCCCCTCCTGGCATTTGTGACCACCACAGCGACCAAAAGGGGGCTCTGGATTGGTGCGAGAGGATGGTGTAACCCCTCCACCTTCAATTAATTACCGCTAAACCACGACGGAAAATTTGTATTAATAAGCTTGTGCCACAGGCCCAGGGGGGACAGGCGTCTATGACGTCTCCTGGCCAAACCCCATTTGGCGGAGCCAGGAGATTGAATCTTTACCCTCGGGGCTCCTCTAGAAACAACAAAAAGCCACTGCGTGTGGCCACGTGAAATGTTCGAACGCTCACAGCGGAGGAGAGGCTGCCACTCCTCTGTCGGGAGCTGGACCAGTAATGCCTGGATCTCTGTGGTATTCAGGAGGTCCGGTGGACCGGCTCTGGCTCCTGTCACCATGAGGGGTGGACAATCCTCTTCTCGGGGCAGGAAACTGCCAAACAACAGGGTGTGGCTCTTCTTCCGAACAAAAGAATGAAGGGGGCGTGGGAGCGTGGCGGTGAGGTGTGGGAAGCTGTAAGCCCCAGGCTACTTTGGGCTCGCCTTCCCATCAACCAGAGGCGAGGAGTGGTGGTCGTGGTTATTTATGCCCCCACCGAAGACAAACATCCGTGGAGGGATGCAGGCAAGGCCGATGAGTCAGATGGCTTCTATGACCTCCTGTCACAGGTGCTGGCTAAAGTGGCCCCTCGGGATAGAGTCATCTTGTTGGGTGACTTCAATGCCCGAGTTGGTCATGATGCTGGCACCTGGTCCATATGGCGTACAGCGGTTTCAATACGGGCAGCAAAATAATACAAATATAAAGTGTCTGTTTGTGTTTCTCCCTTGTGATGGGACTTTATACGATGATTTATGAGGGGCACGGGGTGACCAATACGGTCTAACTTGGCCTGTAGTAAAGTAGGGCACTGATAAGGGGTTGACAGTTATGTAGTAGTGTAGTGTATAGTGCAGTGTATAGTGTAGTGTTTAGTAGTGTAGTGTATAGTGTAGTGCCCAGTAGCGTCCTTCACGAGCCTCCTCCACAGAGGCCGATCTTGACACCGCTGGTACCAGTCATCGGCAAGTCCACTCAGCTCCACGTCCTCCTGTACCACATCACTCCATCTCTTCTCTAGCCCGTGCCGCGCCCGTTTAGTCCCCTCGATCCGGTCGAACAAAAGCTGTCTATCTTCTTGGTTCTTTCGGTAAAGTCACGTACAAGAGGCTACAACGCAAGCAGCCGTCTTCACCTGAAGACGGCTGCTTGCGTTGTAGCCGAAACGTCGTGAGAATTATTTTATTTTATTATGTTTTATTTTTATTATTTTATTACTTCCCTTCTACGTGACTTTCCCGAAAGAACCAAGAAAGAATCCCTGCAGTCACGAAAGCTTTAAATCGAAAAAAAGCTGTTTAGGCATGCGGGCTACATGCGGGCTACATGACCCAGCCAACGCACCCTTGCCTGCCGGAGGAGCTCCCTATATACACACACACCTACATACAAACATACCTACACACGTAACCACACACAGACAGACACACAGACGCACCTACACACACACACAGACGGACACACGCGTGGGCTGGCCAGTCTGCATCCGTGCAAGGAAGCTAATCACCAATTAACCCCAAAATTGTGAACGCATCCATCACACAAACAGACACCACCATCCAGGCTGCCGCTATCAACTGCGCTGCGTTGTAGCGAAGTAGCGACCCTCGCTATCACAAATGATTGCTCAACGAAGTGTGCTGCCATCATCATCACGTGGACAATTGATATAAGCCAGCCAGTCAGCGAAATACTCTGAAACGTGGTGGTGATGTTGATTCTAAATGTGGTGAGGAAACCCGGAGAGAAATGCACGTGGAGAGAGAGAGACGCAGACTCCAAATAGAATCACTACCACCATTATCAACATCAATACCATCATCACTACCATCATCATCACTACCACCATCACCAACATCACAACCATCATCACCACCACCATCATCAACAACATTCATAACCACAATCATCATTACCACCATCATCACTACCATCATCACCACCATCATCACTACCACCATCATCACTACCACCACCATCAACAACAACATTCATAACTACCATCATCACCACCATCATCATCAACACCACCATCACCAACAACCATCACCACCACCATCATCGTCATCACCACCACCACCACCATCATCACAACCATCACCACCACCACCATCAACAATATTCATTACCACCATCATCATCATCACCACCACCATCATCACCATCATCATAACCATCACCATCATCATTACCACCATCATCAACATCACCACCATCATCACTACCATCATCACTACCATCATCATCACTACCACCATCATCACAACCATCATCACTACCATCATCACTACCACCATCACCATAATCACAACAACCATCATCATCACAACCATCATCACACCCATCATCACCCTCATCCACCATCATCACCACCACCACGACCACCACCATCATCATCACAACCATCATCAACACCACCATCACCAACAACCATCACCACCACCATCATCGTCATCACCACCACCATCATCACAAGCACCACCATCATCAACAACATTCAATACCACCATCATCACAACAACCACCATCATCATCATCACAACAACAACCACCACCAATCTTGGCAGCATTGTTCAGCGCTGGAGACCTCCACCCAGCCCCGTTCGCTTCGCTCGCCTCCTCCTACCTGTGGTGGCGGTGGCGGTGGCGGCGGTGGTGGTGGTGGTGGCGGTGGTGGTGGCGGTGGTGGTGGCGGCGGTGGTGGTGGTGGCGGTGGTGGTGGTGGTGGCAGTCGTAGTGGTGGTGGCGGTGGTGGTGGATTGAAGGTCTTCTCAACTCTTCGTCGCAAAAAGTTGTTCGGAGATTTGGGTTTTGAAGAGCGGTGACAGCAACAATAATACGATGATGACGATGTGTATGTCTCTCTCTGTGTGTGTGTTGGCGTAAGGAGAGCGCAACTTTTGATGCAGGTTGTAGGGAAGGCAATCTCGTGACCACCGCCGTCTCTCTGGCTCTCTGTGTCTCTCTGTCTGTGTCTCTGTCTGTGTCTTTTTCTCTGTCTCTGTCTGTGTCTCTGTCTCTCTGTATGTCTGTCTGTCTCTGTCTGTCTCTCTGTATGTCTCTCTATGTGTCTGTGTCTGTCTCTCTGTCTCTGTGCCTCTGTCTCTCTGTCTCTCTCCGTCTCTGTGTCTCTCTCTGTGTCTCTCTGTCTCTGTGCCTCTGTCTCTCTCTGTGTCTCTCTATGTCTCTCTCTGTGTCTCTCTGTCTGTCTCTGTCTGTCACGCAGCCTGCAATGTGCACGCAGCAGCAACGGAAAGTGTGGTGAAGGGGTGGGGCTGGTCACGTGTACCCCCCTCCCTCCTAACCCCCCTCCCTCCTAACCCCCCTCCCTCCTTACCCCCCTCCCTCCTTACCCCCCTCCCTCCTTACCCTCCTCCCTCCTTACCCCCCTCCCTCCTAACCCCCCTCCCTCCTTACCCCCCTCCCTCCTAACCCCCCTTCCTCCTAACCCCCCTCCCTCCTAACCCCCCTCCCTCCTTACCCCCCTCCCTCCTTACCCTCCCTCCCTCTTAACCCCCCTCCCTCCTTACCCCCCTCCCTCCTTACCCCCCCCTCC
Source organism: Lampetra fluviatilis (assembly GCF_964198595.1). Taxonomy (NCBI): domain Eukaryota; kingdom Metazoa; phylum Chordata; class Hyperoartia; order Petromyzontiformes; family Petromyzontidae; genus Lampetra; species Lampetra fluviatilis. Next base: position 1,209,087 of record NC_136342.1, on the reverse strand, counting down.
CTCCTAACCCCCCTCCCTCCTAACCCCCCTCCCTCCTAACCCCCCTCCCTCCTTACCCCCCTCCCTCCTAACCCCCCTCCCCCTCCCTCCTTACCCCCCTCCCTCCTAACCCCCCTCCCACCTAACCCCCCCACCCTCCTAACCCCCCCTCCCACCTACCCCCCACCCACCTACCCCCTCCCTCCTACCCACCCACCCTCTTAACCCCCCCTCCCTCCTTACCCCCCTCCCACCATACCCCCCCTCCCTCCTAACCCCCCCTCCCTCCTAACCCCCCTCCCTCCAAACCCCCCCCCTCCACACCCCCCCTCCCTCCTCACCCCCCCCCTCCTATCCCCCCACCCTCCTAACCCCCCTCCCTCCTCACCCCTCCCTCCTTACCCCCCTCCCACCAACCCCCCTCCCTCCTACCCCCCTCCCTCCTAACCCCCCTCCCTCCTAACCCCCCCTCCCTCCTAACCCCCCACCCTCCTACCCCCCCTCCCTCCTAACCCCCCCCTCCAACCCCCCCTCCCTCCTACCCCCCCTCCCTCCTAACCCCCCACCCTCCTCACCCCCCTCCCTCCTTACCCCCCCCTCCCTCCTAACCCCCCTCCCTCCTAACCCCCCTCCCTCCTAACCCCCCTCCCTCCTACCCCTCCCTCCAACCCCCCCCTCCCACCTACCCCTCCCTCCCTCCTAACCCCCCTCCCTCCAACCCCCCTCCCTCCTAACCCCACCCTCCTAACCCCCCTCCCTCCTTACCCTCCCTCCCTCCTAACCCCCTCCCTCCAACCCTCCCTCCCTCCTACCCTCCCTCCCTCCTAACCCCCCTCCCTCCTAACCCCCCTCCCTCCTAACCCCCCTCCCTCCTAACCCCCCTCCCTCCTTACCCCCCTCCCTCCTTACCCTCCCTCCCTCCTAACCCCCCTCCCTCCTAACCCCCCTCCCTCCTAACCCCCCTCCCCCTTACCCCCCTCCCTCCTTACCCTCCCTCCCTCCTAACCCCCCTCCCTCCTAACCCCCCTCCCTCCTAACCCCCCTCCCTCCTAACCCTCCCTCCCTCCTTACCCCTCCCTCCCTCCTTACCCTCCCTCCCTCCTAACCCCCCTCCCTCCTAACCCCCCTCCCTCCTTACCCTCCCTCCCTCCTTACCCTCCCTCCCTCCTAACCCCCCTCCCTCCTTACCCCCCTCCCTCCTAACCCCCCTCCCTCCTTACCCTCCCTCCCTCCTAACCCCCCTCCCTCCTTACCCCCCTCCCTCCTAACCCCCTCCCTCCTTACCCTCCCTCCCTCCTAACCCCCCTCCCTCCTAACCCTCCCTCCCTCCTTACCCTCCTCCCTCCTTACCCCCCTCCCTCCTTACCCTCCCTCCCTCCTAACCCCCTCCTCCTTACCCCCCCTCCCTCCTTACCCTCCCTCCCTCCTTACCCTCCCTCCCTCCTAACCCCCCTCCCTCCTTACCCCCCTCCCTCCTTACCCCCCTCCCTCCTTACCCTCCCTCTCTCCTTACCCTCCCTCCCTCCTTACCCCCCTCCCTCCTTACCCCCCCCGCTCCTTACCCCCCTCCCTCCTTACCCCCTCCCTCCTTACCCTCCCTCCCTCCCTCCTTACCCCCCTCCCTCCTTACCCCCCCCGCTCCCTACCCCCCTCCCTCCTAACCCCTCCCTCCTAACCCCCCTCCCTCCTAACCCCCCCCCTCCTTACCCTCCCTCCTTACCCCCCCCCCCTCCTTACCCCCCTCCCTCCTAACCCCCCTCCCTCCTTACCCTCCCTCCCTCCTAACCCCCCTCCCTCCTTACCCTCCCTCCCTCCTTACCCTCCCTCCCTCCTACCCCCCTCCCTCCTTACCCTCCCTCCTAACCCCCCTCCCTCCTTACCCCCCTCCCTCCTTACCCTCCTCCCTCCTAACCCCCCTCCCTCCTTACCCCCCTCCCTCCTTACCCTCCCTCCCTCCTAACCCCCCCTCCCTCCTTACCCCCCTCCCTCCTAACCCCCCCCCCCTCCTTACCCCCCTCCCTCCTAACCCCCCTCCCTCCTAACCCCCCTCCCTCCTTACCCTCCCTCCCTCCTAACCCCCCTCCCTCCTTACCCCCCCTCCCTCCTTACCCTCCTCCCTCCTAACCCCCCTCCCTCCTTACCCCCCTCCCTCCTTACCCCCCTCCCTCCTTACCCCCCTCCCTCCTAACCCCCCCCCCCCTCCTTACCCCCCTCCCTCCTAACCCCCCTCCCTCCTTACCCTCCCTCCCTCCTAACCCCCCTCCTCCTTACCCCCCTCCCTCCTAACCCCCCCCCCCTCCTTACCCCCCTCCCTCCTAACCCCCCTCCCTCCTTACCCTCCCTCCCTCCTAACCCCCCTCCCTCCTAACCCCCCTCCCTCCTTACCCCCCTCCCTCCTTACCCCCCTCCCTCCTTACCCCCCTCCCTCCTTACCCTCCTCCCTCCTAACCCCCCTCCCTCCTTACCCCCCTCCCTCCTTACCCCCCTCCCTCCTTACCCTCCCTCCCTCCTTACCCTCCCTCCCTCCTTACCCCCCCCGCTCCTTACCCCCCTCCCTCCTAACCCCTCCCTCCTAACCCCCCTCCCTCCTAACCCCCCCCCCCCTCCTTACCCTCCCTCCTTACCCCCCCCCCCTCCTTACCCTCCCTCCCTCCTTACCCTCCCTCCCTCCTTACCCTCCCTCCCTCCTTACCTCCCTCCCTCCTAACCCCTCCCTCCTAACCCCTCCCTCCTAACCCCCCTCCCTCCTAACCCCCCCCCCCTCCTTACCCTCCCTCCTTACCCCCCCCCCTCCTTACCCTCCCTCCCTCCTTACCCTCCCTCCCTCCTTACCCTTCCTCCCTCCTTACCTCCCTCCCTCCTAACCCCTCCCTCCTAACCCCTCCCTCCTAACCCCCCTCTCTCCTAACCCCCCTCCCTCCTAACCCCCCCCCCCCCCTCCTTACCCTCCCTCCTTACCCCCCCCCCCTCCTTACCCTCCCTCCCTCCTTACCCCCCCCCCCCCTCCTTACCCCCCTCCCTCCTTACCCCCCCCCCCTCCTTACCCTCCCTCCCTCCTTACCCCCCCCCCTCCTTACCCCCCTCCCTCCTTACCCCCCCTCCTTACCCCCCTCCCTCCTTACCCTCCCTCCCTCCTAACCCCCCTCCCTCCTAACCCCCCCCCCCTCCTTACCCTCCCTCCTTACCCCCCCCCTCCTTACCCTCCCTCCCTCCTTACCCCCCCCCCTCCTTACCCCCCTCCCTCCTTACCCCCCCCCCCCCTCCTTACCCTCCCTCCCTCCTTACCCCCCCCCTCCTTACCCCCCTCCCTCCTTACCCCCCCTCCTTACCCCCCTCCCTCCTTACCCTCCCTCCCTCCTAACCCCCCTCCCTCCTAACCCCCCCCCCTCCTTACCCTCCCTCCTTACCCCCCCCCCCCCCTCCTTACCCTCCCTCCCTCCTTACCCCCCCCCCTCCTTACCCCCCTCCCTCCTTACCCCCCCCCCCCTCCTTACCCTCCCTCCCTCCTTACCCCCCCCCCTCCTTACCCCCCTCCCTCCTTACCCTCCCTCCCTCCTAACCCCCCTCCCTCCTAACCCCCCCCCCTCCTTACCCCCCCTCCTTACCCTCCCTCCCTCCTTACCGCCCCCCTCCTTACCCCCCTCCCTCCTTACCCTCCCTCCCTCCTAACCCCCCTCCCTCCTAACCCCCCCCCCTCCTTACCCTCCCTCCTTACCCCCCCCCCTCCTTACCCTCCCTCCCTCCTTACCCTCCCCCTCCTTACCCCCCCTCCCTCCTTACCCCCCCCCCCCCTCCTTACCCTCCCCCCCTCCTTACCCTCCCTCCCTCCTTACCCCCCTCCCTCCTTACTCCTCCCTCCTTACCCCCCCATCGCCCCCCCCCTCCCACCCGGCCCCTCCCCCCACCCCTCTTAAGCCACGCCTCTCCCAGCAGCGCGCTCGACTCCCCCGACTTTTGCGGTGTGAGGTGACGTCACCGCAGGGACCTTTGGAGGCGTGGCTTCAAATCCGCAGAGCTGTGACGTCACGGCTGTCACAGCCACGGGCAGGTAGCGGGAGCGGTGGGACGAGTGAGACGGAGGGAGGGGAGGGGCCAGGGAAGGTTGGGGGAGGGGCCAGGGAGAGAGAGAGGGGACCAAGATGGCGACCGACACTAGTAACTGCACGTGGCAATTGGGGCCTTTACCCCCCGTGTGTTTGAGCCTCTGTTTTCTTCAAGTTCAAGTTAATTTATTAGGTGTAGCCCTGTGAGCCACTCGGCTCTTGAATCGGGTGCAACGGCAACAAACAAAAAACAAAAACATGAACAAAAAACATCTTAAAGTGAATATGTGACTGAGTGCAAACAGAAAATCCAAGAAAAGACAGCAAAATATTGCAGAAAAAGCACCGTTCACCAACGCTGTGTGCAAAAATCCCAGTGGGATGCAAGTCAAACATCAACAACCACAAGACAACTTAGATTAAGGCCATCAGTCTAACTCCGTACTGCAACAAACAAACATGGCTAAACCAATACACTTTTCGAATCACCAAAATATAGCCATGAAAGCAATGAAACAGTGATCATAGGATCATTCTTACGCAACTCCACGCGAGGTGTATTACACGTGGGGGGAGGAGAGAAGGCACATAAGTGGAATTAGTTATTGTTTGACTTGCATCCCACAGGGATTTTTGCACACAGCGTTGATGTACGGTGATTTTTCTGGAAGACTTTTGCAGTTTTTTTTTTTTCCCAGGATTTTTCTGTTTGTGCATAGTCACTTTAAGATGTTTTCTTGTTCATGTTTTCGTTTTTTTGTTTGTTGCGGTTGCACCCGATTCAAGAGCCGAATGGCTCACAGGGCTATCTCCATATTTTTTTAAAGGCAAAGTTGTGAATATGTGTGTGTCTGCTCAAAATGTTTAGCGTACTTCCCGACATGCAACAAACTGGAAATTTGCCATGTGGGTACTTTCCAGACTGTACACCATGCACAAATTATAAAAATACACTTTTTTGGGGGGAGGGAGCTTAATAATGCATTTATTTTTTGCACGGCAAGTGAGCTGTGACGTCACATCTGTCACGTGACCCGCTCATGTAGAGGCGTGACGCGTTGTAGTGTCGTGGTTCGCCCCATCGCTACGAACCCGGCGACCCGAGTTCGATTCCCGCTCACGGCCACCACCGGTAACGATTATTTCAACCGCTCCTGGGCCTCCCCTAGGTCGACTCAGCCTCAAGCGAGTAACTGGTGTGGTGTGTGAACATCGCCACTGGGGAGACAAAGGCGGTCGGGCGTGGTGAATCCAAGTCCCGGGCGAAGCCGGGTAGTACAGCTAGTACCTAATACATTAACTGAATAACAGGGTTTTTCCCCTTTTTTCTGGCAACAAAACGTAAACCTTTTTACGAGGATTCATGTCTGCATTAACCACAATACTTGCAGTCAAAATGCTAACAAAAACATACTATGATAATATATGCATTGTCCTTGAAACTGATTGGTCCACACCAATGCATACATTATCATAGTATGTTTTTTGTTTGCATTTTGACTGCAAGTATTGTGGTTACTGCGGACATGAATCCTTGTAAAAAGGTTTCAGTTTTGTTGCCAGAAAAAAGGGGAAAAACCCTATTATTATATTTTGGTACTGGCAAAGGAGGTCTAATGATGTAGATGCTCACCCCGAGTCCTCATTACTTTGATAGTGGCATTGTCTTTGAACTGTTCGCCTTTTGGCGTCCTCTGAACGAGCACCAATTGGGTCGAGGCTCAAAAGAAAGCCGTCCCTTGGTGTGGACCAATCAGTTTCAAGGACAATGCATTATACATTATCAGTGTGTGTTTTTTGTTTGCATTTTGACTGCAAGTATTGTGGTTAATGCAGACATGAATCCTCGTAAAAAGGTTTCAGTTTTGTTTGCAGAAAAAAAGGGGAAAACCCCTATTATTATCTTTTGGCACTGGCAAAGGAGGTCTAATGATGTAGATGAACTAAACTGAAGTTGAGAGGAGGGACCAGGGAAGGTTGGAGAAAGGGAGAGAGAGAGGGGGTAGGGGACCAAGATGGCGGCCGAGACTGGTAATAGCACGTGGCAATTGGGGCCTTCACCGTGTGTTTGAGCCTCTGTGATCCTTCTTACACAACTAGCACTACGACACAACGTGAGGTGTATTACATTTAAGTGATTTCGACAGGGCAATACCCAAAATGTTACATCTATGGGAGCCTTTTTTCGTTTTTGCCGGTATTAAAATGATGAAAAGACTGGGTTGTAATCCCTCTCTCGCGATGAAACAGGAGGTGTGTTAACGATTATTTGATACTGGCAAGTCAAGGTATCCTCACAGATATAAGGGGCTGTCCATAAATGACGTCACGCACCTGGGGGGGGGGGTCAGACATTTGTGACGATGGGGGGGGGGGGTAGTTTGAAAAATGTGACGTCACATCAAAATGCGCAACTTTAAATAAATATAGACGACACGTTCTACTTAATTAAATATATTTTTTTAGAAATGTTTTCTCCTACATCATCAGAGTGCAGCGCCACATTACGCACTACAATGTCGTAAGTGCTTTTTTACCTCCCGTGGCCACCAGTCCATTCGCACTGCAGGCTGACTCTCCTATCATTACCTCCCGTGGCCACCAGTCCACTCACACCGCAGGCTGACTCCCCCGTCATTTCCTCCCGTGGCCACCAGTCCACTCACACTGCAGGCTGACTCCTCTGTCATTACCTCCCTTGGCCTCTAGTCCATTCACACTGCAGGCTGACTCCCCTGTCATTACCTCACGTGGCCACTAGTCCACTCATACTGCAGGCTGACTCCCCCGTCATTACCTCCCGTGGCCACTAGTCCATTCGCACTGCAGGCTGACTCCCCTGTCATTACCTCACGTGGCCACTCGTCCACTCATACTGCAGGCTGACTCCCCCGTCATTACCTCCCGTGGCCACTAGTCCACTCACACTGCAGGCTGACTCCCCCGTCATTACCTCACGTGGCCACTAGTCCACTCACACTGCAGGCTGACTCCCCCGTCATTTCCTCCCGTGGACACCAGTCCACTCACACTGCAGGCTGACTCCCCTGTCACTACCTCCCGTGGCCACTAGTCCACTCGCACTGCAGGCTGACTCCCCTGTCATTACCTCCCGTGGCCACTAGTCCACTCGTACTGCAGGCTGACTCCCCTGTCATTACCTCCCGTGGCCACCAGTCCACTCGTACTGCAGGCTGACTCCCCTGTCATTACCTCCCGTGGCCACCAGTCCACTCACACTGCAGGCTGACTCCCCTGTCATTACCTCCCTTGGCCTCTAGTCCATTCACACTGCAGGCTGACTCCCCTGTCATTACCTCCCGTGGCCACTAGTCCATTCACACTGCAGGCTGACTCCCCTGTCATTACCTCCCGTGGCCACCAGTCCACTCACACTGCAGGCTGACTCCCCTGTCATTACCTCCCGTGGCCACTAGTCCACTCACACTGCAGGCTGACTCCCCTGTCATTACCTCTCGTGGCCTCTAGTCCACTCACACTGCAGGCTGACTCTCCTGTCATTACACATCGTATCTGCATATCGGATCGCATCGTACAAGACACGTACACATGATCTCGTACGATTTGGTGTGACCTAACCCCCGCGTGTCCCTTCCTGGGCGTCTATCTCTAAAGAGCTTCACAGATCATCGGATCCCTCCTTCTGCAGTCCGAACAAACATTACGATCTTTCTGTTTGCGTTGAACAACCTCCTGTTTTATTGCCAGAGAAGAAAAAAAAGCCCCCAATATTACATCTCTCTCCAAGAATCGGCTGGAGTCCGAAGCGTAAATTCACAATTCTGCCAAGTCGCTTGATGATGATGATGATGCTTGTTGTTGTTGGTCATCAGCAACCGAAATGTAGCCAGCTACTCGAATTGTCGAGTAGCTGGCCACGTGTAAGGGCCGTCGACCGAAACGCCTCCCCATTTAAAAAAAAATATTTGAAAAAAAAAATGATAACTAAACTCATTTGTATTTTCACCATTGGAACCTCATTTGGCAGTAAAAAATATGATACTTTTTTTTCACCCTTCTATCTGGCAACAACACTGACACCTTTTTTTAACAAGGAGTCATGTTTGCATAGACCACAATACCTGCAGTCATAATGCAAACAAAAAAACACAACTCTGATAATGTATGCACTGTCCTTGAAGTTGATTGGACCAATCAACTTAACTCTGATAATATATGCACTGTCCTTGTAAAAAAAGGTGTCAGTTTTGTTATCAGATAGAAGGGTAAATAACCAATTATCATAGTTATAATTACTTTTAATATTTTATAATTATGAGAGAATTTAAATATAATATTCTGAACACCTGCAGTTTTAGTTAGACGTTCAATATTTTCAAGTGAATTTTATGCTAAATTTCAGCTTTCCAACCCATCCTTTATAATAAAAGTCTCATCTTACAACATCAGAGTGCAGCGCCACATTAAATACGCACTACAATGACAATCGTACTGCTAGGAACCTCCTGGTTACACCAGCCCACAGGGGAATATTGTGTCCGTCCGTCGTGCAGGGAGGGGCTGGGTGGGGAGGGATGGGGCTGGGTGGGGAGGGTGGGGCTGGGTGCGGGGTGGGAGGGGTGGGGCTGGGTGGGGAGGGGAGGGGCTGGTCACCCCGTGGTGCCCTTATAAAACTCAACGTTTCACCTACTCACGCCGGCTTATCATAATTTGTATTTCGTTAACTAAAAGAAGTGGTTTGTTCACGGTGGCCTTCACGGCAGACAGATGGAGTGCTACGTGGCGTTCGGAAATCCGCGAGTTGCGTTACTGGACCTGGCAGCGGTTGTGAAATGTGCCCCCAAGTTTTCTCAAGTCCAAGTTTCACAATTTGTGTCTTTACGCAGGAAATGGCTTTGGCACGGAGAGAGGAAATGATGTGGGGGTGGTGGTGGGGGGGGGGGCGAGGGGGGGGGGCAAGAGGGTGGGGGGCTGGGGGGGGGGCTGGGGTCAGTGGGGGGCAGCGGTGATGTCATGGTGGGGGGGTGTCGTGTCGATGGTTACGGGGGGAGGGTGTTGTGGTGTTGATGGTGTGACGTTGATGGTGTGTGGTGGTGTGTGGTGGTGTGTGATGGTGATGGTATGTGATGTTGATTGTGTGTGATGGTTATGTTGATGGTGTGTGATGGTGTGTGATGGTGTGTGATGGTTATGGTGTGTGATGGTGTGTGATGGTGATGGTGTGTGATGGTGATGGTGTGTGATGGTGTGTGATGGTGTGTGATGGTGATGGTGTGTGATGGTGATGGTGTGTCATGGTGATGGTGTGTGATGGTGTGTGATGGTGATGGTGTGTGATGGTGATGGTGTGTGATGGTGTGTGATGGTGTGTGATGGTGATGGTGTGTGATGGTGATGGTGTGTCATGGTGATGGTGTGTGATGGTGTGTGATGGTGATGGTGTGTGATGGTGATGGTGTGTGATGGTGTGTGATGGTGTGTGATGGTGATGGTGTGTGATGGTGATGGTGTGTCATGGTGATGGTGTGTGATGGTGTGTGATGGTGATGGTGTGTGATGGTGATGGTGTGTGATGGTGTGTGATGGTGTGTGATGGTGATGGTGTGTGATGGTGATGGTGTGTCATGGTGATGGTGTGTGATGGTGTGTGATGGTGATGGTGTGTGATGGTGATGGTGTGTGATGGTGATGGTGTGTGATGGTGAGTGATGGTGATGGTGTGTGATGGTGTGTGATGGTGATGGTGTGTGATGGTGTGTGATGGTGATGGTGTGTGATGGTGTGTGATGGTGATGGTGTGTGAGTGATGGTGTGTGAGTGATGGTGTGTGAGTGATGGTGTGTGATGGTGATGGTGATGGTGTGTGATGGTGATGGTGTGTGAGTGGTGTGTGAGTGGTGTGTGATGGTGATGGTGTGTGATGGTGTGTGATGGTGATGGTGTGTGAGTGATGGTGTGTAAGTGATGGTGTGTGATGGTGATGGTGTGTGAGTGATGGTGTGTGAGTGATGGTGTGTGATGGTGATGGTGATGGTGTGTGATGGTGATGGTGTGTGAGTGGTGTGTGAGTGGTGTGTGATGGTGATGGTGTGTGATGGTCTGTGATGTTCGATCCCCAGCCACGTTGTTGTACTGCACTTATATGGTCCCAAGCGCAACCCCTTACGTCACCCCGCGCAGCCCGACACAAAGACAAAGGCCCCCCGTGTAGCCTCTAACAGGCTGTAGGGGCAAGTGCTCTTAGCACTGTGGCACACACAGAGGGGGTTGGTGTGTCCAGCACCACCACCACGCCCGGCCGCCTTTGTCTCCCCAGTGGCGATGTTTACTACACACACACAGCACCGGGTAACTCATTTGAGGCTGAGTCGACCTAGGGGAGGGCCCACTGATGATGTTTGCCATGACCTACGAGCCCGGCGACCCGAGTTCGATTCCCGCTCACGGCCACCAACACCACACAGCGACAGCGATTATCTGAACCGGTCCTGGGCCTCCCCTAGGTCGACTCAGCCTCAAATTAGTTAGCCGGTGCTGTGTGTGTGTGAACAAACATCGCCACTGGGGGGAGACAAAGGCGGTCGGGCGTGGGGGTGCTGGTCACCCACCCCCTCTGTATGTGCCACAGTGCTAACAGCACTTGCCCCTACAGCCTGTTAGAGGCTACACGGGGGGCCTTTGTCTTTGGTTGCGAGAATCAAAACTCGGGTCGCTGGGTTCGGGGCGCAGGGTGGGGCGCGCTAGCCGCTGCCCCACCGCTCCCCGCAAAGACAAAGATCCCCCGTGTAGCCTCTAACAGGCTGTAGGGGCAAGTGCTGTTAGCGAGCACCTATGAAGGCTACCGGCACTGTGGCACACACACGAGGGGGTGGGTGGCCAGCACCACGCCCGACCGCCTTTGTCTCCCCAGTGGCGATGTTTACTACACACACAGCGCATCGGGTAACTCATTTGAGGCTGAGTCGACCTAGGGGAGGCACCAGGACCGGTTCAAATAAATCGCTGTCACTGACGGTGTTGGAATCGAACACACCCCCGGGTTTCGTAGCAGCGTAGCTTAGCGCGCTAACCGCTGCGCCACCGCTCCCGCCCACACGCGCGCTCAACATTTAAATTCCGTGGTGCGTGGAGGAGAAATTCCGCGGAGGAGAAATTCCGTGGAGGAGAAATTCCGTGGAGGAGAAATTCCGCGGAGGAGAAATGAAATTCCGTGGAGGAGGAATTCCGTGGAGGAGAAATTCGGTGGAGGAGAAATTCCGTGGAGGAGAAATTCCGTGGAGCAGAAATTCCGCGGATTAGAAATTCCGTGGAGGAGAAATTCCGTGGAGGAGAAATCCCGTGGAGGAGAAATTTCGTGGGGGAGAAATTCCGTGGAGGAGAAATTCCGTGGAGGAGAAATTCCGTGGAGGAGAAATTCCGTGGAGGAGAAATCCCGTGGAGGAGAAATTTCGTGGGGGAGAAATTCCGTGGAGGAGAAATTCCGTGGAGGAGAAATTCCGTGGGGGAGAAATTCCGTAGAGGAGAAATTCCGTGGAGGAGAAATTCCGTGGAGGAGAAATCCCGTGGAGGAGAAATTCCGTGGAGGAGAAATTCCGCGGAGGAGAAATTCCGCGGAGGAGAAATTCCGCGGTGGAGAAATTCCGTGGAGGAGAAATCCCGTGGAGGAGAAATTTCGTGGAGGAGAAATTCCGTGGAGGAGAAATTCCGTGGAGGAGAAATTCCGTGGAGGAGAAATTCCGTGGAGGAGAAATTCCGCAGAGGAGAAATTCCGCGGAGGAGAAATGAAATTCCGTGGAGGAGGAATTCCGTGGAGGAGAAATTCCGTGGAGGAGAAATTCCGCGGAGCAGAAATTCCGCGGAGGAGAAATTCCGTGGAGGAGAAATTCCGTGGAGGAGAAATTCCGCGGAGGAGAAATTCCGCGGAGGAGAAATTCCGTGGAGGAGAAATCCCGTGGAGGAGAAATTCCGCGGAGGAGAAATTCCGTGGAGGAGAAATTCGGTGGAGGAGAAATCCCGTGGAGGAGAAATTCCGTGGAGGAGAAATTCCGTGGAGGAGAAATTCTGTGGAGGAGAAATTCCGCGGAGGAGAAATTCCGTCGAGGAGAAATTCCGCGGAGCAGAAATTCCGCGGATTAGAAATTCCGTGGAGGAGAAATTCCGTGGAGGAGAAATCCCGTGGAGGAGAAATTTCGTGGGGGAGAAATTCCGTGGAGGAGAAATTCCGCGGAGGAGAAATTCCGTGGAGGAGAAATTCCGTGGAGGAGAAATTCCGCGGAGGAGAAATTCCGTGGAGGAGAAATTCCGTGGAGGAGAAATTCCGCGGAGGAGAAATTCCGTGGAGGAGAAATTCCGTGGAGGAGAAATCCCGTGGAGGAGAAATTTCGTGGGGGAGAAATTCCGTGGAGGAGAAATTCCGTGGAGGAGAAATTCCGTGGAGGAGAAATCCCGTGGAGGAGAAATTCCGTGGAGGAGAAATTCCGCGGAGGAGAAATTCCGCGGAGGAGAAATTCCGCGGTGGAGAAATTCCGTGGAGGAGAAATCCCGTGGAGGAGAAATTTCGTGGAGGAGAAATTCCGTGGAGGAGAAATTCCGTGGAGGAGAAATTCCGTGGAGGAGAAATTCCGTGGAGGAGAAATTCCGCGGAGGAGAAATTCCGCGGAGGAGAAATGAAATTCCGTGGAGGAGGAATTCCGTGGAGGAGAAATTCGGTGGAGGAGAAATTCCGTGGAGGAGAAATTCCGCGGAGCAGAAATTCCGCGGAGGAGAAATTCCGTGGAGGAGAAATTCCGTGGAGGAGAAATTCCGCGGAGGAGAAATTCCGCGGAGGAGAAATTCCGTGGAGGAGAAATCCCGTGGAGGAGAAATTCCGCGGAGGAGAAATTCTGTGGAGGAGAAATTCGGTGGAGGAGAAATCCCGTGGAGGAGAAATTCCGTGGAGGAGAAATTCCGTGGAGGAGAAATTCCGTGGAGGAGAAATTCCGCGGAGGAGAAATTCCGTGGAGGAGAAATTCCGCGGAGGAGAAATTCCGTGGAGGAGAAATCCCGTGGAGGAGAAATCCCGTGGAGGAGAAATTCCGTGGAGGAGAAATCCCGTGGAGGAGAAATCCCGTGGAGGAGAAATTCCGCGGAGGAGAAATTCCGCGGAGGAGAAATTCCGTGGAGGAGAAATTCCGTGGAGGAGAAATCCCATGGAGGAGAAATTCCGTGGAGGAGAAATTCCGTGGAGGAGAAATTCCGCGGAGGAGAAATTCCGCGGAGGAGAAATTCCGTGGAGGAGAAATCCCGTGGAGGAGAAATTCCGTGGAGGAGAAATTCCGTGGAGGAGAAATTCCGTGGAGGAGAAATTCCGTGGAGGAGAAATTTCGTGGAGGAGAAATTCCGCGGAGGAGAAATCCCGTGGAGGAGAAATTCCGCGGAGGAGAAATTCCGCGGAGGAAAAATTCCGTGGAGGAGAAATTCCGTGGAGGAGAAATTCCGTGGAGGAGAAATTCCGTGGAGGAGAAATTCCGTGGAGGAGAAATTTCGTGGAGGAGAAATTCCGTGGAGGAGAAATCCCGTGGAGGAGAAATTTCGTGGAGGAGAAATTCCGTGGAGGAGAAATTTCGTGGAGGAGAAATTCCGTGGAGGAGAAATTTCGTGGAGGAGAAATGAAATTCCGTGGAGGAGAAATCTCGTGGAGGAGAAATTCCGCGGAGTTCCCAAACCGTGCATGGAGCAGCTCCGATCCAAATCCGCGTGCCCAGACACGTGGGGCCGTTTAGACGTCCACAGAGGAGGCGTGCGTGTGTGTGTGTGTTTGCGTGTGTGTGTGTGTGTTTGCGTGTGTGTGTGTGTTTGCGTGTGTGTGTGTGTTTGCGTGTGTGTGTGTGTTTGCGTGTGTGTGTGTTTGCGTGTGTGTGTGTGTTTGCGTGTGTGTGTGTGTTTGCGTGTGTGTGTGTGTTTGCGTGTGTGTGTGTTTGCGTGTGTGTGTGTTTGCGTGTGTGTGTGTGTTTGCGTGTGTGTGTGTGTTTGCGTGTGTGTGTGTGTTTGCGTGTGTGTGTGTGTTTGCGTGTGTGTGTGTTTGCGTGTGTGTTTGCGTGTGTGTGTGTTTGCGTGTGTGTGTGTGTTTGCGTGTGTGTTTGCGTGTGTGTGTGTTTGCGTGTGTGTGTGTTTGCGTGTGTGTGTGTTTGCGTGTGTGTGTGTTTGCGTGTGTGTGTGTTTGCGTGTGTGTGTGTGTGTGTTGACGTGCGTGTGTGTTTGCGTGTTTGCGTGTCTGTGTATTTGTGTGTGTGTGTTTGCGTTTGTGTGTGTGTGTTTGCGTTTGTGTGTGTGTGTTTGCGTTTGTGTGTGTCTGTGTGTGTGTGTGTCTGTGTGTGTGTGTGTGTGTCTGTGTGTGTCTGTGTGTGTGTGTCTGTGTGTGTGTGTGTCTGTGTGTGTGTGTGTGTGTCTGTGTGTGTCTGTGTGTGTGTGTCTGTGTGTGTGTGTGTCTGTGTGTGTAGCGGTTAGCGCTACGCTGCGCTACGAACCTGGTGACGCGGGTTCGATTCCCGCTCACGGCCAACACCAGTGACGATTATCTGCACCGGTCCTCGGCCTCCCCTAGGTCGACTCAGCCTCAAATGAATACCTGGTGCGGTGTGAAAACATCGCCACTAGGGAGACAAAAGCGGTCGGGCGTGGTGCTGGCCACCCACCCCCTCGTGTACCGTTCCGGCCTTCATAGGTGCTCGCTAACAGCACTTGCCCCCTACAGCCTGTTAAGGCTATACGGGGGATCTTTGTCTCTGTGTGTTTGCGTGTGTGCCGGACGGCAACGCTGTGGTGAGCAGTGTCGTGGGGGGAGGGCCAACTTAGATTGGCCTTTCCCTTCATGGCATCTGTGACCACAACAGCGGCCAAAAAGGGGCTCTGAACGGGTGCGAGGGGCTGGAAACCCCTCCACCTTCAATTTAACAAACACGAAAATACGAGGTAAAACATTGATTAAGCTTGTGCCGGAGGCCCCGGGGGGACAGGCGTCTATGACGTCTTCTGGCCAAACCCCATTTGGCGGAGCCGGGAGATTGAATCTTTACCCTCGGGGCTCCGTCAGAAACAACAAAAAGCCACTGCGTGTGGCCACGTGGAACGTTCGAGCGCTCACTGCGGAGGAGAGGCTGCCAGTCCTCTGGTGGGAGCTGGACCGGTACCACCTGGATCTCTGTGGCATTCAGGAGGTCCGGTGGACCGGCTCTGGCTCCTGCCACCATGAGGGGTGGACAGTCCTCTACTCGGGGCAGGAGACTGCCAAACAACAGGGAGTGGCTCTTCTTATGAATACAATAATGATGGGAGCGTGGCGGTGAGGTGTGGGAAGCTGTAAGCCCCAGGCTACTTTGGGCTCGCCTTCCCATCAACCAGAGGCGAGGAGTGGTGGTCGTGGTTATTTATGCCCCCACCTAAAACAAACATCCGTGGAGGGATGCAAGCAAGCCCGATGAGTCAGATGCCTTTCATGACCTCCTGTCACAGGTGCTGGCTAAAGTGGCCTTTCGGGATAGAGTCATCTTGTTGGGAGACTTCAATGCCCGAGTTGGTCATGATGCTGGCACCTGGTCTGGAGTGTTTGGAAGGCATGGGCCAGATCAGCTCAAAAACAACGGTAGGAGGCTGCTAGATTTTTGTGCAGCCCATGGGCTTGTAATTACCAACACGCTGTTCCGGCATCGGCGCATTCACACAACATCATGGATGCATGCCGGGTCCAAACAAAACATCTGCTAGACTACATAGTGACGGAACAGCGGATGCGAGCCCATGTCCTTGACAACAAGAACAACTGTGGAGCTGATCTGCCCACTAACCATCGACTTGTCATCTGTAAGTTGCGCCTGCCATTCTTCCACTCCGGTGGTGGGTGTACACCCAGGACCCCATTCAAACCCATAGTGGCCTGGTCTCAGCTATCTGATGAAAGTAGCAAGCGAGAATTCCATCATCGCTTGCGGCTGTGGTTGGCATCGTCCCCCACTCTTCCTGATGTCGAGGGAAAATGGGCGAGGTTTAGGACTGTGGCTCATGCAGCTGCAATGGCTGCTTTGGGTACATGGTCCAGACCTCCCCAGAGACCCTGGCTGACAGAGGAGGTGTTCAGGCTGGCTGAGAAAAAGCGACAGGCCCACTCTCATCATCTACAGCATCCCACGTCAGAGAATGAGGAGGCTTTTACCGCAGCCTTCGCTCGGAGGTTCGGAGAGCCATGAGGCGCTGCAAGGATGATGGGTGGTGGTCGCGGGTTTCTGAGGAGATGGAGTCTGCCTCAATGGCCCGCGATCACAAATCGCTTTTTAACTCCATCAAAAAAGTAACCTGCAGCGCCACACCTATTACAATCATTAGGGGAAAAAACGGTGATCCAATCTCCGACCCCCAGGAACAGGTTTGCAGATTTGCTGAGCATTTCTGTGAGGGCCTGGGGGAAGGGAAATCCCTCAGCCTGGAAACAACGTGGGGAAAAGTGGGGATGACCCTGCTGAGGCTGCGGTGCCTCAAATATTGGAAGAGGAAGTCATCCCCTGTGAGTGGCTGGCTGAGGTGCCATCTGTTGAGGAAGTACTGAAGGCGATCCAGAGTCTGAGACCAGGAAAGGCACCGGGCAGAGATGATCTCCCAAGCAAAATGATGTGGGAGGGTGGCGTTTGTGCACAGACTGCCCTACATGACATCATAACAACAGCCTGGACCACTGGACGGGTTCCGCAGTATTGCAAGGATTCCCTGGTGGTCCCCCTATTTAAGAAGGGGGACCGCACAGATTGTAACAACTACAGGGGCATGACACTCCTCAGTGTGCCGGGAAAGGTCCTGGCAAGGATTATTCAGCATCGCCTTGCCAGACACGCTGAGGAGAGGCTTGCGGAGCCACAATGCGGGTTCAGGAAAGGGCGGTCCTGCACAGATGCCATATTTTCTGTTGCTGTGTGGAAGCTACCTGGTCTGTCGCTCCGCACGAAGCTTCAGGTCTTCTCGGCCACAGCCATTCCCTCCCTTGTCTACAAATGCGAAACGTGGACCCCCCCCCCCTAATAGAACATCTTCGCCTATTAGAAACATTTAGGCTGGCCTGCCTGGGTTTAACCAGTCGGGATTGTGTGAGGAGCTCACAAATCCTTGAAAGATCTGGGCAGGGTCCCATCGGTGAGCTCCTCCGGCAGGCAAGGCTGCGTTGGCTGGGTCATGTAGCCCGCATGCCCAGCCACCGTATGCCTAAACAGCTTTTGTTCGGCCGGATCGAGGGGGCTAAACGGGCGCGGCACGGGCTAGAGAAGAGATGGAGTGACGTGGTACAGGAGGATGTGTGGAGCTGGTGTTGGTCGTGAGCGGGAATCGAACCCGGGTCGCCAGGTTCGTAGCGCAGCGCGCTAACCACTACACTACCGCTCGCCACACAGACAAAGATCCCCCGTATAGCCTTAACAGACTGTAGGGGCAAGTGCTGTTAGCGAGCACCGCTCCCCCATACACACACCCACACATACACACACGTGGCGGTGACGTCACCGCGGCGCCTGTGCCAGTCTAGGTGCACATCCAGGTGCCACGTGAAGTAACGAATTCTCTCCGGCAGGAGGCCGTGGCACTCAGATGATGAGTGGCAGATGCATCACCAGCTGTGCCACGTGGTCTGCCAACGCACTCCCGCAGACAAAGATCCCCCGTCTAGCCTGTAACAGACTGTCGGGGCAAGTGCTGTTAGCGAGCGCCTATGAAGACCGCAACGGCACACGAGGGGGTGGGTGGCCAACACCACGCCCGACCGCCTTTGTCTCCCCAGTGGCGATGTTTACTACACACTTCACTGGGTAACTCATTTGAGGCTGAGTCGATCTAAGGGAGGCCCAGGACCGGTTCGGATAATCGTCACTGGTTGGTGTTGGTGGCCGTGAGCGGGAATCGAACTCGGGTCGCCGGGTTCATAGCGCAGCGTAGCGCTAACCGCTGCACCACCGCTCCCCACACGGACACACACAGACACACTCACAGACACACATACAGACACACAGACACACACACAGACACACACATACACACACAGACACACATACAGACACACAGACACACACACAGACATACACACAAACACACACAGACACACACAGACACAGACACACACAGACAGACACACACAGACACACACACACGCAGACACACACACAGACACACACACAGACACACAGGCACACATACAGACACACACAGACACACACAGACACACATACAGACACACACACACAAACACACACACAGACACACACACAGACACACACGCAGACACACGCAGACACACACAGACACACACAGGATGTATTTAGCGATTCGTATCAATACAATTGCCATTTCGCTACCTCACGTTTAGCGCGATAAATGGTGGGGGGGGGGGGGTGACGGTGGGGGGGGGATGGTGGGTGGTGGTGGAGCGTAGTGGTGGTGGTTAGGGTGGTGGTGGTGGTTAGGGTGGTGGTGGTGGTGGTTAGGGTGGTGGTGGTGGTTAGGGTGGTGGTGATGGTGGGGGTGGTGGTGGTGGTTAGGGTGGTGGTGGTGGTTAGGGTGGTGGTGGTGGTTAGGGTGGTGGTGGTGGTTAGGGTGGTGGTGGTGGTTAGGGTGGTGGTGGTGGTTAGGGTGGTGGGTGGTGGGTGGTGGTGGTAGTGGTGATGGCGGGGTGGTTGGTGGTGGAGCGTGGTGGTGGTGGGCGGTGGGGGTGGGGAGGTGGTGGTGGTGGTGGTGGTTGCGGGGGGTGGTGGTGAGGCTGGTGGTGGTGGTCGTGGTAGTGGTTAGGGTGGTGGTCGTGGGGGTGGTGGTTCGGGTGATGGTGGTGGGGGGTGGGAGTGAGGAGGTGGTGGCGTGGTGGTGGTGGGTGGTGGTGGTGGGTGGTGGTGTGGGTGATGGTGGTGGAGCGTGGTGGTGGTGGGGGTGGTGGTGGTTAGGGTGGTGGTGGTGGGGGGGGGGTGGGGGTGGGGAGGTGGTGGGGTGGTGGTGGATGGTGATGGGGGGTGGTGGTAGTAGGGGTGGTGGTCATGCTGGTGATGGTGGTAGTAGGGGTGGTGGTTAGGGTGATGGTGGTGGGGGGTGGGAGTGAGGAGGTGGTGGGGTGGTGCTGGTGGTGGGTGGTGGTGGGTGGTGGGTAGTGGTGGCGTGGTGGTGGGTGGTGGGTGGTGGGTGGTGGTGCCGTGGTGGAGGACGGTGGATGGTGGTAATGGGTGGTGGTGGTGGTGGGTGGTGCTGGTGGTGGCGGGGTGGGGTTGGTGGTGG